>NC_133333.1:237935679-238235679 GCF_042186555.1 Aquarana catesbeiana
CACAATGTACACAGAGGTAATTGGGCAGAAAAAAATCTACTGCAAAGCATTTATGGTAAGCCTGGGAGAGATTAGCTTCAATCATTTCCTGCGTTTTCCTCTCTATTCGCTGATTAGGTCACTGGCTTTATGAAGGAAATTTGCATGCCTTGATAATTATTCCTCTCGAGAACATCAGCTGAAATCCCTTCGACCTCCCAAAAGTTCCCGTCTTCCTTTTCCATCTATAGAAATCTGTCCCGTTTTCCTTGTTCTGGACAGGAAAGAAAAGAATTCCTGGATAAATCTGTCTGAGAGGAAATGTCTGTGTTGCCTATAGCAATAATATTTGTTGGGTTTGTTTTTTTTCCCAACTGAGAGGTTGCCATGGGCAGTATGCACTCAGGGGCAAATGCTTCCATTCTGGGAATTTTTCTCTGGGCGCATATTGCCCTAAACCTAACCGTCCAGTCCTTTCCAGCCCCAGCAGCTTTCAGCCTCTCATAGAGTTTAACAGTCTACCGCATAAAGCTGGTCAGTGCTCCTGTGCCTTACGCCCGCACCAAAACTCCAGAATCTCATGCACTGGGGTCTGGGGCTAATAGTCCAGTGTGCATGTGGACTTAAGTAGAACTACATCTGGGCCTTCAAACTTTTTAAGCAAAGGGCCAATTTACTGTCCTTCAGGCTTTAGGGGGGGCCGGAGTGTGGCTAGTGGGTGTAGAAAATGCCCAGCATCATTCCCCCATCATTGTTTTTTATGAAAAAAATAGTGCCCCATTTATGGTGCCAATAGGGGGAGTGGTGCCCCATCATTGGTGTCAGTTGGTGGAATAGGATAAAGGCAAAAAAAGGACCACATTTGGCCCCTGGGCCACAGTTTGGAGTCCACTGAACTACAGAAAATCTCATATATGTGTTATCAAATTCAATTTCTTTCCCCCCATGTGACAGCTAATCACAACGCACTAGCACAGTCACATGAGAGTTAAGCCTCGTACACACGATCGGATTTTCCGCAGACAAAACCTCTGACTTTTGTCCGAAGGCGTGTGCCTGGATTTCGTCTTGCGTACAAACGGCAAGGAATTGACGGCCAACAAACATGAACGTAGTGACATACTTTAGCGCCATCCTTTGGGCTCCTTCTGCTAATTTCGTGTTAGTAGAAGTTTGAGTGTTGATTCGCGCTTTTCATTTTGCGCTTTTCATTTCGTGCTTTTCAGTTCGTTTCTGAACGGCCGTTCGTCAACCAGACATGTTGTGGAATCGGAGGAGATAACATGTTATTTATTATTGGCCTTGCAGTTATTGCTTTGACCCAAGTCCAGTCCAAGAACAGGAGGAGGAGGAGTTCTTGGACCAAAAATTGGTTGCTTTATTAATCGTGACAAATTATGTCATATGCCTTTGCTGCGGGAGCTCCAAGAAAATAATCCGGATGTTTTTTGGAATTATGCTTTCACCAACTCTTGGCATTGTTGACCCCTGTATTAAGAAGCAGGACACATGCATGAGGCTTTCATTTTATTTTTTGGTTGAATAATAATGATTTGATTTGTTATATTTTCTATATTTTTGGATGCATAGAATGCACTTTTTGGTTAAGTTCTGTTGGCAGATAGCATGTCTTATTTGTTTTATTTTTTAATGCACAATAAAAAAAATTGTGTAGAATAATACTTGGCTATGTGTTTTACTTCAAATGATAGGCAGTTACATTTTAAAATGTAAATGTAAAATTAACAAGGGACCTCAACATAGTTGTATCTTTGATCTTAAAAACCATGGGATAATGGTGTTGTGGTAACTTGCCCCAAAAAGAAAAAAAAGAAAAGCATAATAATATTATTCTTGATATCACTAGAGAAAAAAGCCTTTGAAAATGTGTTTGCAATAACTCCATCAGTATCACCAGCAAAGCAGCTTCATTATTATCCCATTAAAGAAGAGAATTATGCGCTGCATTTAGAGATTTCATAATTTGCCACGTCACGAATGGTAATTCTCCATTACGAACGCTAGTTTACAAGACCGACCGCTTCTGGCTCGTCCTTGCTTCCGAGAATGCGCGTTTGTACTTTGGACTTTTGACTGACGGACTTGTGTACACACGCTCCGAAAATCCGACAACAGACATTTGTCCGCAGAGAATTTTAAAACCTGCCATCCAACATTTGTCCGCAGAAAATCCGACAACAATTGTCCGATGGAGCGTACAAAAGGTCGGATTTTCCACCAACAGCCTGTCATCACACATTTCCCATCTGAGAATCGGATCGTGTGTACGTGGCTTTAGAGTACAACTGGCCAGAAGGAATGGGTCGAAAATTCAAGCTGTGGCTAGCCACCCGACTGAACAAACTTTAATTGGAAAATGTCCTTTTATTGGCAAGTCAAGACATTATATGCACAGGCCTTATTTAAAAGGCTTGCTGAAGTCTGCTAAAAACTTGTTTATTGCTATAGTAAGTACTTCCACTAAGATCTGTATTCACTGTTCGCAGACTTGAGCTTAGATTGTGTCTGTGCTCATGCCCAATGTTGTACACTGGCATTGGAGTGCTGTTGCTGGCTCAGCTATCTCCTAGAGCAGTGGTCTTCAACCTGTGGCCTGGGGCTGGATGCAGCCTTTTGCTTGCTTTTATCCAGTCCTTGGAGCACTCTTTCATCCACTGACACCAGCAACAAACATAATTCCTCCCACTGACACCAATGAATGGGGCAAAGCTCCTCCCACTGAAACCATTGATGGGGCACAATTCCTTCCATTAACACCAAAGATGGGGCACTATTCCTCCACTGACACTAAAGATAGGGCATTGTTTACTCTCTCTGGCCCCACTAAAATCTGAAGGACAGGAAACGGACTCTTTGTTAGGAAAGTTTGGAGATCCCTGTTCTAGAGAGCTGCTTAAGGGAACCTTAAAAAACAGCATGCTTTAATATGTAATTCAATTAGGAAGACAGGGGGCTGGACCAAATGCTGACTTTCTAGTTGAAGTCAATATTTGCATACTAGAACACCTCAGACTTTATAGCTTCCAGAGAGCTCTAGTAGATAACAGTGTCCTCACGCCTACACTAACATTCTAGTTCTGGTTTATATCAGCTGACATGAGTACAGATTCACTTTAAGGAGTTCAAGAAAGCCCCACAAAGCTTCATAAATGCTTTGTAAACACTTCTTAAATCTGACACTTTTTAGACTAGCTTATCCAAGCCAAGTGTACATGACTGTGTGCATGATACCTAAAGTTTCCAACAGACATAAAAGAACTTTAGCCTTAACTGGTTGGACTGGGGAATGCTCACGGTTGATCCTGGGAACGTGTGTATGTCTGTAGACTTCCCATCTGCCCCTTGGCTGAGTTTGCTTAGGGAAAGTTCGCTTGGCTGGGGTGGACTTTCTTGGCTGATTGCTGTTGTTTTCCCCCACAAGACATCCAGCGCCATTGCACTCCCCCTCCTTCCTCCATAGGCACAAGCGTGCACATTTTCCTGATGTGAACTATCGTATTTGTATAATGATTGTTCCTAAGAACACTTGTTTGGCAACCAGACCTGCTTGCAATGTCCAATGTTTGTAGGTAGCTTAACACTGGACTCCAGTGTATTTCTTTATATTCAATTGATTGGCCTTACATATAAAAAAGCTTCTCTCGCTCCAATACTCACCCTGTATCTTCCATTGGCACTGTCTCCTGTAGACTCACCTCTTTGCAACTCAGTGCTGGTCTTCTTCTGGGTTGAATCACAGCCATTATTTAACCCTCTACCTATGAGCCCAGGATGTCAGGGCCCTGGGGGCTGCATTTATGTTACTGCTCTCTGCAGAACCTATAAAAATATACTTTTATGACTTTTATAAAAAAAGTATGCATATTGACTATATGGGGGTGCTCCAATGACAGGGAAAAAACAGGGGCAGGGCAGTGGCTTTAGCAAGACTAAACAATAGTCAATAGCCAACCCCCTCCTCCTCAAAAAACTCCACTCCTTTGGTCTCTGTGACTGTACTCTTTCGCTGGTTCTCATCCTACCTATTCCACCGCTCCTTCAGTGTCACTTACAACTCTACTTCCTCCTCTCCTCTTCCTTTCTCCATCAGGGTCCCTCAAGGTTCTGTTCTTGGACCTCTCCTTTTCTCAATCTACACCTCCTCCCTGGGTCAGTTGATTGCCTCCCATGGCTTTCAATATCAGCTCTACGCAGCCGACACACAAATCTACCTCTCCACCCCCCAATTTACTCCATCTGTCTCCTCACGCATCACCAACTTACTAACAGATATATCAGCCTGAATGTCACATCACTTCCTCAAACTCAACCTATCCAAAACCAAGCTCATAATATTTCCTCCCCCCACGTGCCACTTCCCCTGATTTCCCTGTCAAAATCAACGGCTCAACTATCAACCTATGCCCCTGTGCCAAGGTCCTAGGTGTAATGCTGGACTCTGAACTATACTTTCGGTCCCACATCCAATAGCTGTCCAAATCTTGCCACCTCAACCTCCGCAACATCTCCAAGATACGCCCCTTCCCAACCAAGGTCACCACAAAGCTTCTAATCCACTCCCTGGTCATCTCTCGCCTTGACTACTGCAATTCCCTCCACATGTTGTACGTCACCGCATTCTTGACGTTAAGAATTTCCGACAACATTTGTGCGACCGTGTTTATGCAAGACAAGATTGAGCCAACATCCGTCGGAAATAAATCCATGATTTAGATTTTCTGCAGATTTTTGTCTTCAGATTTACCAAAACCGTGTAGTGCAAGGGCCTGCCTGATTGCATACAAATTAAAACTCTTAAGGTTTGACCTCATATTATATGGTTTTGGTAAATCTGAAGACAAAAATCTGCAGAAAATCTAATAGTGTGTATAGGGGTTTACAGTAACTTACAAAGTCATCCACAACCTGGCCCCCAGCTACAACTCTAACCTGGTCTTAAAATACCAACCAAATCTTCCTCTTCGCTCCTCCCAAGACCTCCTGCTCTCTAGCTCCCATGCTCGCCTCCAGGACTTCTCTCGAGCCTCTCCAATCCTCTGGAATGCTCTACCCCAATCTGTCCGACTATCTCCTACTCCTACGTTTCCTGAAAACTCATCTCTTCAGAGAAGCCTATCTGGCACCCAACTAACAACTGTACATTTAATTTCTCCATCAGCACATCCCCCACAGTTATTACCTCTTGTATCTCTTGACCCTCCATCCTAGATTGTAAGCTCTAAGGAGCAGGGCCCTCTGATTTCTCCTGTATTAAAGTGTATTGTATTTTTACTGTCTACCTTCAAGTTGTAAAGCGCTGCGTAAACTGTCAGCGCTATATAAATCCTGTATAATAAATAATAATAATAATAATATCCTTGTTCTTAAAAAAAAAATCTATACACTTTCACTACTTGTTGGACCTATAATCTAGCTTTTATGAAATGGTCTCTAATTCTGTTTTCTTGTCTCCTTGTGATGTCCTCTGTGAGTTCCTGAACCCCTCCTTTTCCTCCTCACTTCCAATGTTTGGAACGAGCAGTGCATGTTAGTTGTGATCATGTGCGCTGCTCTATGCACATTATATATCCCATAGTCTATAGTTCTTAGTCCATCTCAGGAGCGAGCAAAACAGGGAGGCTACATTCCTACTTTCAGTGGGACCATGGTGGACGAACGTAGCCACCCTCTAACAGGAAGTTGGATCACAACAGCAAAAAAAAAAAAAAAAAAGGCGTTTGGAGATTTGGAGGAGGCTGAGAGCAATAGACGGGACTTTTTGAGTTAGGAATACAAATGTGAATAAGATATTTTTTTAACCACTTACTGACTGCCCACTCACAATGTGCTGTGGACAGGCAGCCCGTACAGGCAAAGTGACGTACTGGTACGTTGCTGCCTGTTTCTGGGTTTAGGGTGCACACATGCGTGCCCCCTCCCACCGACACCGGCTGTGATTGTACACAGCGGGAGTCTGTCACCAGCTCTCCACAAATGATTCATGGCTGAGACCTGCTAAACTGCTGTGTCCAATCACAGCGCAGAGCCCTGTGTTGACAATCAACACAGGGCTCTGTACAGAGGGAAAGATCTCTTTGTTTCTTATTCCTGCAAAGCAGGGATAAGAAACAAAGAGATATTTAGTAAAAATCAGCAAACATTACACATTCTTAGGCACACTTTTAATCCCTTGATTACCCAAGATGTTAACTCCTTCCCAGCAAGTGTCATGAGTACTGTGACAGTGCATAGTATTAGCAGTGATCACTGTATTCGTGTCACTGGGGATGTCAGTGGCAGTTAGTCAGCTCCCACTCAGTGTCAGATTGCCCGTTGTACTATCCCAGTCCCACTATAACTCGCTGATCACTGCCATTAGTAATATAAAAAAATCCAGTACAGTGGAACCTCGGTTTGCGAGTAACGCGGTTAATGAGCGCTGTATTTCTAAAATTCCTAACTCGGTTTGCGAGTGTTGTCTCGCAAAACGAGCAGGATTCAGGCCAAAAGCGGTGTGCAGTACCCCTTTTGGCCTGAGGTGGGGGGCGCCGGAGCCGAGCAGAGCCGAAAGTCGCCGATGGGCTCTGTTCGGAAATGCACGGAAAGGTCCGAGGACAGTTCGGCTGAACTCGGCAAACCTCGGAAAGGCTCGTGAACGGAGTCTTTTCGAGGTTTGCCGAGGTCCACTGAAGTGTCCCTCGGGCCTTTTTAGCCATTTCCTAGGCTCTTCGACACCCCCCGCCTCTGGCCGTATGTGGTATTGATTCCCATTGAAGTCAATGTGGAACAAATTATTTTCGTTTCCATTGACTTCAATGGGAAAACTCGCTTTGATATGTGAGTACATTGGATGACGAGCATACTCCTGGAACGGATTATGCTCATAATCTGAGGTTTCACTGTACATATACCATAGTTCGTAGACGCTATAACTTACATGCAAACCAAGCAATATACACTTATCTGGATTTTTTTTACCATTTTGGCCAAAATGTATGGAGAATTGTTTTTTTTTCCTGTCTTTTTTTGTTTATATAATATAAAAACGCAGTGGTGATCAAATACCACCAAAAGAAAGCTTTATTTCTGTGAAAAAAAATTATACATTTTGTTTGTGTACAGTGTTGCACGACCGTGCAATTACCAGTTGAAATAGTGCAGTGCTAAATAGCAAAAAATGGCCTGGTTATGAAGGGGGTAAAACCTTCCAGAGCTCAAGTGGTAAACCAGAGTTTAGTGTGACCTTAAAGCGAAAGTAAACCCATCCATAAAACAGTTTCATTTACAGCACGTGCCGGAAATGTAACACTCTCGTTGCTTGTGCTCTCAACCAAACTGTCAAACCATCCAATGGCTGGTGTCATAACTGATCACATGTGCGGCACCATGGCAAGTTGTAGATTAAACAGAGGCAAAGATGGCAGCTTCCTTGACTGAAAACGATAGTGGGGGGGGGGTGTTTACTTACACTTTAAGACCATTTATGCACATCAGACAGACTTTTCAATAATTATTTCATAAAAATTTATGTTTTTTCCCGCATAATAGAAAAAAATACAATTAAAGGAAAAGTCCAGTCTAACATTAAAATCCCTACATCTATAGACATCCACGATCTAACACTAACCTATCTAACCCCGTTAAGGAGAAATCACTATACATACCCTTTTTGAAGCCGCTCCGGTCTCCAGCGGTGGAAGCTCTGCAGAGGACACAGCTGACAACGGCTATGAAATGAATGGGGAGTGACGTCACCCATGGAGTTACTATGGGGCTTCCGTTGTGGGATGTGTCCTCTGCACCCGCCTCCACAGCGAATCTGCCGCTGACAACTCAGCGTGGGATTGGACCGGATCGGCTTCAGAAAAGGTATGTATACTGATTTCTTCTTTACAGTGTTAGATAGGTTAATGTTAGATTGTGGATGTCTAAAGATGTAGCGATTTTAGTGTTATGCCACGTACACACGGTCGGATTTTCCGACGGAAAATGTTTGATAGGAGCTTGTTGTCGGAAATTCCGACCGTGTGTAGGCTCCATCGGACATTTTCCATCAGAATTTCCGTCACGCCAAATTTGAGATCTGGATCTCAAATTTTCCGACAACAAAATCTGTTGTCGGAAATTCCGATCGTGTGTACACAATTCCAACGCACAAAGTTCCACGCATGCTCGGAATCAAGCAGAAGAGCCGAGCCGCCCTGGCTATTGAACTTCATTTTTCTCGGCTCGTCGTACGTCTTGTACGTCACCGCGTTCTTGACCTTCGGAATTTCCAACAAGATTTGTGTGACCGTGTGTATGCAAGACAAGTTTGAGCCAACATCCGTCAGAAAAAAAAACATGGATTTTGTTGTCGGAAAATCCTATCATGTGTACGCGGCATTAGGATGGACTTTTCCTTTGAAATAATGTCATTGTGGCAAAAGTATAAAGTGGATACTACCATGTAAAAAAGGGGTTATGGAAATCAGGAGGGGGGAGGAGATGAGGAGGGGTCTTTGTTCTTTCTAATCCATCAGAAATGATTCAGTAGGCAGGGCTGACACCACGTGCTGTTAATTTCAGAGCTATGTTGTCACATCAAAGAGGAAGCTAGGAGAACTCTAGCAGCAATAGTTATTTTTTCTGTAATTGCCATTTAAAGCGGAAGTACACCCATCCATAAAGCAGTTTCATTTCCGGCACGTGCCGGAAATGTAACACTCCCATTGGTTGTGCTCTCAACCAAACTGTCAAGCCATCCAATGGCTGGTGTCTAAACTGATCACATGTGCAGCATCATGGCAGTTGTAGACTAAACAGAGGCAAAGATGGCAGCTTCCTTGGCTGGAAACGATAGGGGGGTTTACTTACACTTTAAGTATATCATATTTAGGTATACATTTAGGTATATTCACCCATCAGAGTGAATGATGGCACCACGACATTAGTTATTTTTCTGTAATTGCATTGTGCTTAAAAGGATAAACATGAGGAAATGTGCATTTATACTAGAGATGTACTAAATATTTTTTTTATTTTGCCTTGATATACACTTTCAGATTGATATTAAAAGCCTCACGGTATACTTTAAATTCTCTGGAGTGCACCCATCACCGAATCTTAGGTTTTAGGTGGAATTATCCTTAAATGATGCCAGCACAGTTTTCTGTTACGAGACGGAGTGTACGTAAGAATCGTCGCCAAAATGGCACATAAAAGAACATTTTCAACTGGAAGCGTTCTAAGGGATCTGTGAGCTTTGGACACTCACATCTGCTAATGTTTTACAAGAGAGCATCTGCAGAGCATTCTGAATCAGTGAGAGCGGAGATACAGATCTGTGTGTTTAGCAAAAGCCTTTCCTCAAAATACAGATACTGGAATGGATTAAATAGCATTCTGCAGCCTATAGCAACACTATTTTGGCACAGATGGCCCGAAATGTACAGTAACCAGACTTGGTACTAAAAGTGTTATAATTATCAAAATAAGTGACATATATGATGCGTTTGTCAAAAGCATTAACTGCTTCAGCCCAGGAAGATTTGGCTGCTCAATGACCAGGACATTTTTTGTGATTCGGCACTGCACAATTGCGCGGTCGTGCAACGCTGTACCCAAACAAAATTGACGTCCTTTTTTTCCCACAAATAGAGCTTTCTTTTGGTGGTATTTGATCACCTCTGCAGTTTTTATTTTTTGCGCTATAAGCAAAAGAAGAGCGACAATTTTGAAAAAAACACAATATCGTTTACTTTTTGCTATAATAAACATCCCACAATTTTTTAACAAAAAAACTAATTTTTTTTCCTCAGTTTAGGCCGATATATATTCTGCTACATATTTTTGGTAGAAAAAAATTGTAATAAGCGTATATTGATTGGTTTGCGCAAACGTTATAGCGTCTACAAAATAGGGGATAGATTTAGGGCATTTTTATTTTTTATCATTTTACTAGAAATGGTGGCTATCTGTGATTTTTATCGGGACTGCGACATTATGGCGGACACATCGGACACTTTTGATACATTTTTGAAACCATTGACAATTCTACAGCGATCAGTGCTATAAAAATGCACTGATTACTGTGTAAATGTCACTGGCAGGGAAGGAGTTAACACTAGGGGGTGATCAAGGGGTTAACTGTGTTCCCTGTGTGTGTTCTAACTGTGGGGGGATGGGATTGTCTAGGAGGAGAGAGAGATCGGTATTCATACATAGTGTGAACACACAATCTGTCTCCTCTCCCCTGAAAGAACCGGGATCTGTGTGTCTACACACACAGATCCCGGTTCTCGCTCTGTCACGAGCGATTGCAGGAACCCGCCGGGCACTCACGTCAGCTGCAGACACACACCGTGGGCACACGCTCCTCTGGCGGCGCGCCACTAGTGGCCAAAAGGCGAAGCGACGTAAGGTAACGTTGTTTCGCCCAGCCGTGCAAGCGCTTAAAGTGACGCTAAAATATATTGCTATTCTTCAAAATGATCAATACACATTCACTACTTAAAGCAGTAGTAAACCACAGTCGATGGAAAACAAAAATCCCCTGCAAGGCAATGTCATAATGTGCTAGCTAGTATGCATCACATACTAGCACATTATGAGAGACTTACCTTAGAGTGAAGCCCTCCAGCGCCGCACTGTCATCGCTGAGAGGGCTGACATCTTCCCCCGGTCTTCCTTCCGGGTTTGCGTCCTCCAGCTACCGAATCTAATAGTAGTGTATTTAGCATTATCAGTCAGCTGCTTCACCTGTAGGGTTCCAATGAGGAAAGTGGCAGAATCTGCATCCCTTTAGACCGGATTTCCCTTTAAGAGTATTTCACCAAAAATTAAATTTTCGTTGCATTGAATGTCAAAAATCTGACTTAGTGCAGACTTCTGGGAAAATCAGTAAGCCAATCACACAAGCAGGAAATAACATATCCGGGGGGGGGGGTAATTTTTTATAAATGCATTGCAATATGGCTACATGGAGTTGTTCTGTACACAGAATGTGACTGACCACTCCCCAGAAAGATCATTACCTGCTTGTGTGATTGGCTCACCAATTTTCCCAGAAGTCTGCCTAAGATAAAAGTCAGATTTCAGGCATCCCCTACAACAAAAATGTCATTTTTGGTGAGATATTTCCAATAGGAACATGTCTAAAGGGATGCAGGCCCAGCAGCTTTCCTCATTAGTGCTCTGCAGATGCACAGCTGATTGATAATTATGAAACCACTCCCATTAGATTCACTAAGCCCAGAGGCACAGACAAACATACAAGGACTTCTTCAGAAAAAACAAAAGGTAGGAATTTGCAACAAAGGTTGTTAAAATCCTTGCAATGTACATAGATCACCCAGAGGGGAATGTTTTTTTTTCTCAACATAAGTGGAGTTACGCTTTAAAGAGTTCTTTTACACAGCACAGCCGTGTGTGGCAGGGCAGTAGACCTCATTTTTGGTGGAGCCAGACCAGCACAGAGAATAATTAGACACGCACCTAAAGCGGAGCTACAGCCATTTTTTTTTTTTTTAAAGAGTATCCCCTGTGATAGTCGCAGCTAATGCCATGCAAATTGGAATAAGCTGCATATGTACAGTAATCATTTGTACAGTAAAACCTTGGTTTGAGAGTAATTTGGTCTGAGAGCGTTTTGCAAGACAAGCAACATTTTTACATAAATTGTGAATTGATATACAAGCGATATCTTGATATACAAGTAGCGTCATGTCACAACTAGTGAGTATAAAAGAGAAGAGAAGCGTCTCTAAGTGTAGCAATATGGTTACATTTAAAGCGGGGTTCCACCCAAATTTTGAACAATATCTGTATGTATTCTCTTCCTTGCCTAGATGCTGACATGCCGTTTAAAAAAACTTAAATCCTCCTAATTACCTTTTATTTTTCTATTCTTCTTTGCACTTCCTGGTTCTCCTCCCGTGGGAGTAGGCGTGTTTCTAGTCTCTCCCAGACTCCTGGGAGCTAGTCTCAGGCTTCCCAGGATGCCACTAAGCATGTGCAGGAATGAGCGGTGAATGCTGGGAGCACAGCATTCACCACATCCAGGAAATAAATGCTTGTGGGCTTCAAATGCCCACAATGAAGATGGAAACCGCCTGCAGTGAATAATATAAGTTATTCTTTCCGACGAAATCTGACACAGGCGGACATATTACACACAATATGTGAGTATGTAATGCTGAGAAGAAAAGTTTGTGAATGAACTCAAAAAAAAAAAACGATAGATAGGTGGACCCCCGCTTTAATGAAGGTACAACATTTAGCAACTCACATGGTTGATGATTAAAAGAGGCACATCTAAGTATACAGGCATCCGGGGTAAAGCTGTCCACATAGACCGTCCTCCTCACCGCCATTGACGTCGTCCCTTCTACGCTGCGCTCCACGAGCGCTTCAAGCCTCGCTTTCAGATCGCTCTACTGCAGGGTAGTCTTCCCGGTCACGATTGCAGACTGACAGCAGTGAGAGCCGGCGGTGTGGAGGACGGTCTATGTGGACAACTTTACCCCGGATGCCTGCATACTTAGATGTGCCTCTTTTAATCATCAGCCATGTGAGTTGCTAAATGTTGTACCTTCAATAAATGTAACCATGATGCTACACTTAGAGGCGCCTCTCTTCTCTTTTATACTCTGGAGCTCCTGCTAGATTTTGCTTCTAATCCCCTTGTGGAAGCTTCCATTTGTGGATGGACATTTTATGGTTACACATCCTATCACATTGCTATGATCTTTTCATATGGACTATAAACTGAAGTACTTATGAATAAATGGTTGTGGAATCATTTGAATTTCCATTATTTCTTATGGGGAAATTTGCTTTGATATACAAGTGCTTTGGATTACAAGCACGTTTCCGGACCGCATTATGCTCGTTTTACTGTAATTCCAATGTTACTCACTGTCCCCTCTTGATCCTGTAGGCTTACATCTTCAGTGTGGGCAACTGAAGCCTGGTCGGTCTTTCTTTGGGGATATGGTGCAGCTGGCTACCCAGCATGCACCTCCCGATCTTGCGCCTGTGCAGCGTGAAGAAAGTGAGGCGCACTCGGTGTGGCACGGAGGATGCCCATTGGCTCCTGGGATTGATGACACACATATCCCAGGAGCCAACAGGCGGGAGGATATGATGTACCTCGCAACACTTTAGGAAGCCTAAAGTTAATTAAACTTTGGGAAAAAAATATTCCCAAACATTGATGGCATAGCGATAAGCAATGCCTGGGACCAAAGTGAAAAAAATAGTGTGGAACTCTGCTTTAAAGCAGGGGTCCACCCACACCGCCAAAAAAAAAAAATATTAAAAGCCAGCAGCTACAAATACTGCAGCTGCTGACTCCCATGGGAGTCTATGCCGGAAGTGGGTGCAAATACCTGTCTTAGACAGGTATCTGCACCCCCCTCCCCCCTGAAAGGTGCCAAATGTGACACCGGAGGGGGGGAGGGTTCCGAAAAGCGGAAGTTCCATTTTTGTGTGGAACTCCGCTTTAAGCTGAAAAATTCTTGGCCATTCATTTATTACATTAGTATGCTAGCTGCAACAAAAGATTTTCGTGCCACAATTTTGCTTGAGGGGATTGTAGCCATATTAGTGCACTTGTGACAGAAACAATTAAGTACTGTCTGTGATATTATTATTATTATGCAGGATTTATATAGCGCCGAGAGTTTACAGACAGGGCAGACTGCACAATTACAATAATATTTAGTGATAATATTTTAATTTGCACTAACATACAATATTTTCAGGACAAGCTTTCGGGGTGTGTCACCTTCTTCGCGGTCCAAGCAGAACTAATTAAAAAAATTTGGGCAGAATGATAAAATAAGGCATCTTGAGAGAAAGAAGATGTTCGTGCCGCAATCAAAATTGCCTGATCCAACATGCTGTTTTTTTTAGAAAACAAAACAAGTGATAGCACAATCGGAATCATTCCGTCAGACATTCCGATCGTGTGTGGGCTCTATCGGACCTTTTCTTTCAAAAATTCTGATGGACCTTTGAAATAGAACATGTTTCAAATCTTTCCAACGGACTCAACCCCTATCGAGAAAACCGTTTGTCTGTATGCTAGTCCGACGGACCAAAAACGCTATTGGCTACTGACTATTGAACTTCCTTTTTCTAGTCCCGTCGTAAGTCATCGCGTTCTAAACGATCAGACTTTGGTGTGATCGTGTGTAGGCAAGTCCGTTTCAGCAGAACTCAGTCGAAAAGACTGTCAGAGTCTACTCTGATGTGTGTGTCTGCTTGTGTGTACGCGGCATTAGTGATAGGGATTTGACTCATCAAGCAATAGTCACATTTTCTAGCCACATTGCAAGTGAAAAAAAAAAAAGACAATTATTTATTGTATTTTTTTTGTGTGGGGGGGGGGAGCCAATCATGCTGCAAATCTAAAGCCTCATACACACGATACGATTGTTGGAAGGGGGTTGTCTGTTGACAGACTGTTGTCCTAAAATCTGACCATTAGTACGCTCCTTTTGACAACTGTTGTCCAACGTTCGGCCAACAAATGTTGGATGACAGGCTAGTAAATTTTCGGTGGACAACAATTTGACATCAGATTTTCGTATGGTCAGTACACAAATCCGTCACACAATAGTCAAAAGTACAAACACGCATGCTCAGAATCAGTGCTCACCAAACACGAAATTAGCAGAAGGGGCCCAAAGGGTGGCGCTCAAGAGCAGAACTTCCTTGCAGTACGTCACTACGTTCGTGTTTGTGGCACAACAATTGTGTACCGTTAGTATGCAAGACAAGATCCAGACACACACCCTTAAGACAAAAATCAGACGCTCGGTTGGCCAACAATCCTACTGTGCTTACGAGGCTTTACATATTGCATATTGGCAGTATGGAATTGTGGTGTCATCCTGCTGGCTGTGCACTGTGGCAGGAGTGTGTGTGAATCACAGGAAAGCCCAAACAGAATCACAAATAATTAAATCAGGTAATTCAAAACATATGTATTTCAAAAATGTTTTGCTCATATCAAACAAATATGACAAAATGCTTCCAATTGTATGTTTAACAGACCAAAAAGAGCAAATAATAATAATAGTACTTCAAAGTAGTCCCCGCACTACTTTGGTCCAACTTCCATGCAAGTTGATGTCCATAGACCACAATGTTAAACCCTCAAGTAGCATGCAAATCGTACCTGAATAATATAGACACAATTTCAGTACAACTTTGTAAGCACAAGCAGCTTTTGTAAATCCCAACCCTGTAAAGTCGTACAAAGTAGTACTGATCCCAAATCGCGGTAAAATCGTGCGACTTTGAAGTCGCACAAGTGTGAAAGGAGTCTTAGGCCCCTTTCAAACTTGTGCGACTTCAAAGTCGCACTATTTTACCACGATTTTGCGGCCGCAAAATCGTATGACAGGTCATTCTCCATGATTTTCAATGACTACCATTCATATTGGCACGACTTTAAGTCGTGCCAACTTCAGAGTAGTCCCTGCACTACTTTGGTCCAACTTCCATACGATTTGTACTCCATAGACCTCAATGTTAAACCCTCAAGTAGCATGCAAATCGTACCTGAATAATATAGACACGATTTCAGTATGACTTTGTAAGCACAAGCCTCACACCATGTATGTTTTCATTTGTTAATGCCAAAGTTGTGGCAAAGTCGTACAAAATAGTACTGCTCCCAAATTGCGGCAAAACCGCGGCCACGAAATCGCAGTAAAATCGTGCTACTTTGAAGTCGTATAAGTGTGAAAGGGGCTTAAAGGCTCCTGAGACGTAGATCTGGCCCTGTGTATACATTGTTGTATTGTAGCTAGCATAGTTAAGTATCAACCTGGAACCAGTCTGGACACCATTGATGACATGATTGTCAATCCCCGCTGGGTTACCCGAGCCCTATGGAGCAGCAGAAGGTCAGGGGGGATAATACCTTTAAACACAACTGTATATACAGCGCCTGGACTCAAGGACACTGCCGCTGATTTGTATGGTCAGGATTAGTGCAGGCCAGGCATGTCACATTCAGCTGAAACAAGGTGCTGAAATGCATATGATAACATTGTTAGACAGCACATTACAGGGTTGCACTTAAGACTTGCAAATCTGAAGATTATATTACCCTTTATAAGATATAGCATTCGTTTTAAACGGAACTTCAGGAAGATATAAAAGGTATTATAACATCATTAAACATTTTATTTCATGAAAGCAATGTGAAGTTCCTGAATCTGACATGGTATTAGACTGGGGGAGTGAAATGCAGCAAAGGGAGCCAGAGAGTGACAGAGAGATGAGCTCATCAGTTTGCTGCCTCTTTGTTCACTGTCCAGTCACTGCCCGGGGGAGGGGCAAGCAGTGTTGCCAATCGTCAGCATTTTTACTGGCAGCCAGTAAAAAACAGGCACTTTTCTCCTGCCAGTAAATGCCAGTTACAGAAAAAAGTTTGGCAGTAAAAAATATGGCTGTGACGCTCGGCTCAGCATGCGCAGTACCAGTCCGAGGGCCGGCCGAGACCATCTGGGTGCTTGCTACAGTGTGTTTAGGTAGCGCCAGCAGGAGGCGGGTCTGGCGGAGGCGATGTCTGAGCATGTCGTGTGATGTCATGGTGCAAGGCTGAGCCGAGTGGCCGGAGCCTCAGGTGCGGGTCTGCGGGACAGGAGCAAGGCAAGCCAAGTGCAATCTAGTGACCTCCTGTGCATTTCGTGACTCCAATACACCCCAGAACATCTAATGTAATCTAGTGACCTGAGTGTGCCCAAGACTCCAGTGCACCCAAGAACATCTAGTGTCATCTAGTGACCCCAGTGCACCCCTGTGCGCCCTGAGACTCTAGTGCAGTCTAGAACATCCAGTGTGATATAGCGCCCCCAATGCTCCCTTAGACTCCAGTGCACTCGAAAACTTTCCCTGTCATCTAGTAACCCTACCTCTGTGACAACTATGTCTTTGCTCAGTCATCAGGCCTGCTATGCTTTACCTTTAGTAACCTCTGCTGCCCATCTACATCAGGTATGCTTTTTCAGTCAACTGAACTGTCCTTTTCTCAGTGTATATAGACCTCTCTGCAGTAGTGTATTTAGGCTTGTGCTGTCCTAGGCCTACTAAACTCGTGCATCTCTAATTTAAATATGACCCACCCCTTCCTGTCAATGCCACACCCCTTGCTGTTTAAGACCCTCCCTGACATTTTTGAGTAGGGACACTAGTTCTGAGGGCCGGGGGGGGGGGGGGGGCAGTGGATTCCCTTCATTTACATAGATTTCCTTTCACTTCCTGTTTGGCTATGGGGCAGGAAGTGAAGGTAAATTTCTGCAATGGGACAGGGATGGTAAAAAATAAACTGACAGGGGCTATAACCCTCCCTTACTCTATCCAAAATGAAAAAAAAAAAGTGTTGCCCATAGTTCTACTTTAAGCACAAATTTCTGATAATTTGATGGAGAGGGCTAAGAAGATACAACCATGCCAATGGTGCAGAAGAAAACATATAGCACAGTGAGGAAGGTTTGTGGTCCAGGATGAGAGGACAGTCAAAATTAGAAGTGGCGCCCCCCACACACACACACACACACACACACACACACACACACAGTTGCGGAATGCCGGCCACCTGCATATCGGAAGCAGTGCCGCTTGATTTGCTTCTCAGCCCAGTCCGCTCCATAAGACTGACGCTACACTAACAGTTTAGCATAAGCTGGCAGGGACTATTTCCGTGCTGCCCCCCTGCAAAGTGCTGCCCTAGGCCTGGGCCTTGTTTGCCTAGGCCAGGATACAGCGTTGCCCCTCTGTCTGTGACACTCCCTTTACAACATTCAGCCTCCAACTCCAAATATCTTCAACCTCCTGGTAAATTTTTATACCGTAACATGAAGCCATAAAATCAGCCATCCCTGTTCCATTGAAGCTTCCCTTGAAGATCCTCAGAGATGACATTGCCATTGTGTCAGCTATATAGTTATATAGTTACATAGGTTGAAAAAGGCACAAGTCCATCTAATTCAACCATAAAAATTAATAAATAAAAAAATAATATCATACAATCCCATATACACAATCCTATACCCACAGTTGATCCAGAGGAAGGAAAAAAACCCCAGCAAATTATGATACAATTTGCTACAGCAAGGGGAAAAAAACCTTCCTGATCCCCCAAGAGGCAATCGGATTTTGCCTGGATCAACTTTACCTATAAATGTCAGAACCCAGTTATATTATGTACAATTAGGAAAGAATCCAGGCCTTTTTAACAGTAATCTACTGAGCTGGACAGAACCACCTCTGGAGGGAGTCTATTCCACATTTTCACAGTTCTTACTGTGAAGAAACCTTTTCGTACTTGGACATTAAATCTCTTTTCATCTAGCCGTAAATAGTACCCCCTTGTCCTCTGTGTTGACCGTAAAGTGAATAACTCAACACCAAGTTCACTATATGGACCCCTTATATATTTGTACATGTTGATCATATGCCCCTTAATCTCCTCTTATCAAGAGAGAATAAATTCAGTTCCTCTAATCTATCCTCATAGCTGAGCTCCTCTATGCCTCTTATCAGTTTGGTTGCCCTTCTCTGCACTTTCTCCAGTTCCCCGATATCCTTTTTGAGAACTGGTGCCCAAAACTGAACTGCATATTCCAGATGAGGTCTTACTAATGATTTGAACAGGGGCAAAATTATATCTCTCTCTCTGGAGTCCATACCTCTCTTAATACAAGAAAGGACTTTGGAAATCGCAGCTTGGAATTGCATGCTATTATTAAGCTTATGATCTACCAAAACCCCCAGATCCTTCTCCACTACCAATCTCCCTAGTATGTATGATGCTTAGCCCCCAAGTGCATAACTTTACATTTATCAACATTAAACCTCATCGCCCAATTAAACAGTACATTGAGGTCGGTTTTTAAGTTGGAGACATCCTGTAAGGACATTATTCCACTGCATAGCTTGGTGTCATCTTCAAAGACTGAAATGGTACTTTTAATCCCAGATCCTATATCATTTATAAAGATATTAAACAGTAAGGGTCCCAGCACTGAACCTTGTGGTTCACAACGGATAACCTTAGACCATTCAGAGTAAGAGTCATTAACCACTACTCTCTGAAATCTATCTTTTAGCTAGTTTTCTATCCATTTACAAATTGATCTTTCCAAGCCTGTAGACTTTATCTTACACATGAGCTGTGTGTGGGGAACTGTATCGAAAGCGTTTGCAAAATCCAAGTATACCACGTCCACAGCCACCCCTCTGTCCAAGGTTTTACTTACCTCTTCATAAAAAGAAATCAGATTTCTTTGACAACTTCTGTCTTTCATAAATCCATGCTGTATGTTGCTTAAAATGTTTTTTTCCAGCAAGAACTCGTCTATGTGGTCTTTTATTAAACTCTCCAGTATCTTCCCAACTATAGAATTTAAACTAACAGTTCTATAGTTACTTGGTAAAGACTTTGTTCCCTTTTTAAATATAGGCTCCACATTGGCCCTTCGCCAATCCAGGGGTACTATTCCAGTCATTAAAGAGCCCCTAAATATTAGATACAATGGCTTTTAAATGACAGAGCTCAATTCTTTTAAGATCCGTGGGTGGATGCCATCTGGTCCTGGTGCTTTATCCACATTTATTCTGTCTAAATATTTCTGGACCATATCACTTTTGAGCCATTGTGGATCATTTAAAGCTGTGCCAATACCATCCCCATTATGGACATGAGCTCCCCCATGCTTATTTGTATATACAGAACTGAAGAAAGTATTTAATAAATTTGCCTTCTCTTTGTCCTCAGTCACCCACTCCTTTATTTTGTAAAGGGCCTACATGCTCAGACCTGACCTTTTTACTATTAATATGTTTGAAGAATTTGGGGGGGTTTGTCCTACTATCTTTTGCAATCTGTCGTTCGTTTTGAATTTTTGCATCCTTGATTTCTTTCTTACATATTCTGTTATATTCTTTGTAACATTTAAACGATGATAGTGTTCCTTCATTTTTATATTTTTTTAAAGCTCTTTTCTTACTATTTATAGCTTTTTTAACTTTGGCTGTGAGCCACATAGATTTTATTTTTAGCCTTTTAAACTTATTGCCCATGGGGATATATCGTACTTTGCAGTGAGTTCACATACAGTCTTTTTGAAGAATTCCCATTTCTGTTCTATGTTCATCAATGCCAATATTCCCTCCCAGTCTAAGTCTTGGAGAGAAGCCCTCATCCTTGGAAAATTTGCTCTGTTAAACTTAAGTGTTTTTATCTTTCCTGTATGTGTTTTTTTGCTTACAGCTAACATCAAATGAAATCATGTTATGATCACTGCTACCCAGATGTTCCTTTATATGAATATTGGTAATAAGCTCTGCATGGTTTGAGATTACCAGGTCCAACAGGGCATCATTCCTATTTGGGGCCTCAATAAACTGGACCATAAAATTGCCCTATTATAGGTTTATACATTTTTGCCCTTTAACTGTTCCAGGAGTGCTATTACTCCAGTCAATTTCCGGGTAGTTAAAATCCCCCATAATTATCACCGTCCCAGCCCTTGCCGCCCTTACCATTTGTGCAAAGAGCTGAGTCTCCACCTCCTCATAAACATTGGGTGGTCTATAGCAAACTCCAATGATTAACTTTGAACTACGCACATCTATATGCAGTTCCACCCATAATGCTTCAGCCACATCACACTAAATGCGCAATTTCATTAGCATTTCAAGGTAACATACAGGCTCCAATATTAGCCTTATGAATGTATGTTCATTTGTCACTATAGCTCTACTTTAAAGCCCATTTTTATTAAATCTGGTCTTTTAAAAATAATTTTATAGTAATATTACCAAGTTTGTGAGTAACCCTTCTTCATTCCTGGTTGTTCCATTCTACCTGTAGAGACTTTTTTTTCTTTTTCTTTCTTTCCAATAAGAAATATTCAGCTTTGTCTTGGTGCCATGGAGAATTACAGGCACATGGTAAGTGATACGATTGTAGATATACCCCTCACTGGTGATTAGAATTTTTTTCAAGCAGCTTTAAAGTGATTGTAAATTCTCCCCCACAACTTTGTCCCATGTAAATCAGCATAAAAAATCCTAATGAACACTGCTTGTAGATGTCTCCTTACCTGCTTAGTATTGTTGTAATCCTTTATGTTCTTTAGAATGACGTCACTGAGCATGCCCAGATCTCCCCTGATTTACGGCACACTCTGTGTACTTATCTATCTATTATCAGGATTTCCTACGACACACCACTGCAATCCCAGGAGACTTCATAATCACTCACAGCTTCCTCCTACACCCCATGTGACCATGTGACATCACATGGAATGTAAACAAGGGCATTGGACAGCATTACTGCAGTCTTATCAGCTGAAGCTGATAAGACTGACACAGGCAAACACTAGATTATCACCACAAGTAAATACTATGAAATAAAACAAGTCAGCTATTAGCAGGGAAGCAGGGTTGCCATAGAAACGTTGGATTGAAAAGGAGGCTTGGTTAACAGTACAGGAAGTGCTCAATGTAAGGGCGGAAATACAATCCTCTGTGGTCTCAGAAAACAATACTTAAGATGGCGCTGCCTAACCCCTGGAAAAAAGTTTTTTAAAGTTTCTTCACACAGTAAGTAATATGCGATTTGGGCTGGATTACAGTGGCTATAGTTTGATAATTAATTATTATAATGGACTAAATGAAAAGAAGCATCAGAGTTGGAGAGTTTACTTCCTCTTTAATGATCCTCATTGGATAAAACTGACACATTGGCTGGGGGTGGGGGATTGGGAATTACTAAAGGCAGATAGACTGTGAACTTTGCAAGTCCAGTTCCACTCTGCGAGTGCAGTTGCGCCGAAGCTTAGCAAATGTGGTGAAGCTCTGCTGACTTCCATCATCCAATCACGTGCAAGCAAAAATGCTGTTTTTTTTACCTTCCTTGCATGTGATTGGGTATTCGTTGCAAAGTGAAGCTTCATTTCATTTACTAAGCGCTAGTGCACATTTCCTTGCTAAGTGCACAGCCATTTGCCTTTAATAAATCAACCCCCTTGTAACTGTATAGCCACAATGGAACTAGCTGGTAATCATTTATACAAAGTTGATTATTTCACTGACCTCCCTCGCAGTATAACAGTGTTTTACACCATGACCTACAGCAGTTCGATGGGATTCCTGCCTGTAGATGTGCTGGTGGCACGATCCTTCCTGAAGTTTGGATTATCTGATGAAGGGTTAAATGGCCCTGGTGTCAGATAGTACCCACTGCCAAGCCTAAGCCAGGCCTGTTTACAATAACCGTGTGAGGTTTCAGCCTATAAAAGGCAATGTAGACCTGCCGTGTGTGAGCGGGAATGTAAACGTTTGGAAGATTTGTATGTCTACCATATACATTGAGGAACTGAGGAGACCTCGTTGTAAGAAACAAACTTGTCTGGGGCCTTTCGCGCTCCTTGAGTCACTTCTTAAAGAAGAGTTGATTGAAGTGCACCTGTGGACTCACAGCAGTGGATTTGGGTTAATAAAAGGGCATATATCATGAGTCTGCTTTTGTACACATAGGGGTTGATTTCCTAAAGGCAAATAGACTGTGCACTTTACAAAGTGTAGTTGCACTCTGCAAGTACAGTTGCTCCAGAGCTTAGTAAACAAGGTCATGTTTCACTTTACAAAGAATACCCAATCACCTGCAAGGAAAATTTAAAAAAATGCATTTTTGCTTGCACATGATTGGATAATAGAAATCATAAGAGCTTTTGCTCATTTACTAGGCTCTGGAGAAACTGCACTTGCAGAGTGCACAGTCTATTTGCCTTTAGTAAATCAACCCCATAGTGTTTTGCTAGGAAAGGCATAACAGGTTCTCTTTTATTACAAGTCATGTGTCCTGATAGCTTGGTGACTAACTGATGATCTGTTGTGTGAATCACACAATACAATTTATGACTGAGGCATGATTTTATACTATAACAGTTGTTTGGCATTAGTGACCACTGTTGCATCCTTGATTGATGTACGCCATTAAAAATACATTTTTAACCCTTTTTTACAGACAAATGGGTGAATGCTACAGAAGTGACACAGGAATCAAACGATTGAACAAGGCTGAATAGTGAGTATTACATATACAGTAGTCATTCTCTGCTATTGATTTGCTGGGTATATCTAAAGCCAATACACACTATATTACTAAAAGTATTGGGATGCCTGCCTTTACACACACATGAACTTTAATGGCATCCCAGTCTTAGTCTGTAGGGTTCAATATTGAGTTGGCCCACCATTTGCAGCTATAACAGCTTCAACTTCTCTGGGAAGGCTGTCCACAAGGTTTAGGAATGTGTCTATGGGAATGTTTGACCATTCTTCCAGAAGCACATTTACGAGGTCAGGCACTGATGTTGGATGAGAAGGTCTGGCTCGCATGTCAACACTCTAATTCATCCCAAAGGTGTTCTATCGGGTTGAGGTCAGGACTCTGTGCAGGTCAGTAAAGTTCCTCCACCCCAAACTTGTTCATCCATGTCTTTATGGACCTTGCTTTGTGCACTGGTCCAAATCATTTGGTGGAGGGGGGATTGTGGTGTGGGGTTATTTTTCAGGGATTGGGCTTGGTCCCTTAGTTCCAGTGAAGGGAACTCTTAAGGCGTCAGCATACCAAGACATTTTGGACATTTGGACGATTTCATTCTCCCAATTTTGTGGGAACAGTTTGGGGATGGCCTCTTCCTGTTTCAACATGATTGTGCACCAGTGCACCAGTGGTCAATGCCAGGAGCATAACGGACAAGATGGGTGAACTAGAGATATTGTTGTACAAGGAGGATTTGGATTTTGTGGGAATTTCAGAGACCTGTTTCAACAGCTCTCATGATTGTGTGGCAACCATTCGAGGGTATTCCCTTTATCGCAGGGATAGGGAGGGTAAAAAAGGGGGAGGGGTATGTCTATATATCAAGAATGATGTACAAGTGAATGTGAGAGATGACATCACTAAGGGAGCTAGGGAGGAAGTGGAATCATTATGGGTAGAGCTCCAAAGAGATGAAGCTAAGGGGAAAATAATACTGGGAGTATTCTATAGGCCCCCTAACCTGAGGGAGGAGCGGAGGTGGACCTCCTATCACAATTTGGACTAGCAGCAAGGATGGGAAGTGTCATCATAATAGGGGAATTTAGTTATCCAGACATAGACTGGGCGGAGGGAACCACGCATTCATCTAAGGCTCGCCAGTTCCTAAATGTCTTGCAGGACAATTTCATGGGTCAGATGGTAGATTCACCAACTAGAAATAAAGCGTTACTAGATCTACTGATTACCAACAATACAGACCTGATCACGCATGTGGAAATACGGGGCAATTTAGGAAACAGCGATCACAGGTCAATTGGCTTCAGTATAAATCACACAAATATGAAACATAAGGGGAATACAAAGACACTGAATTTCAAAAGAGCCAACTTCCCTAAACTACGAACCTTGCTAGAAGGCATACATTGGGATATAATCTTAGGAACAAAGAACATGGAGGAGAGATGGGTTTGCTTTAAGAGCATATTAAATAAGGGCATTAGCCAGTGCATCCCATTGGGTAATAAATTTAAAAGAGCGAACAAAAGTCCTGGATGGCTTAACTCCAATGTAAAAATGCATATGAAAGCAAAGGAGAAGGCCTTCAAAAAATACAAGGTTGAGGGATCATCATCAGCATTCAGATTTTATAAAGAATGCAACAAGAAATGTAAGGGTGCAATTAGGGCGGCTAAGATAGAACACGAAAGACACATAGTGGAGCAGAGCAAAAAAAATCCCAAGAAATTCTTTAAGTATGTAAACAGTAAAAAAGGGAGGACAGACCATATTGGCCCCATAAAGAATGAGGAAGGACATCTGGTTACAAAGGATGGGGAGATGATGAAGGTATTGAATTTATTTTTCTCCTCAGTCTTCATGAGGGAATCGGGGGGCTTTAGTAACCAAAACTGCAGTGCCTATCCTCATGACATGTCACAGGAAGCACCCTCATGGCTAACAGAGGACAGAATTAGAATTAGACTTGGGAAACCTAACATTAATAAATCACCGGGACTGGATGGCTTGCACCCGCGGGTATTTGGGGAACTCAGTCAAGTAATTGCCAGACCATTGTTCCTAATTTTTACTGACAGTCTACTGACTGGAATGGTACCAGCAGATTGGAGAAAATCCAATGTAGCACCAATATTTAAAAAGGGCCCAAAATACATCCCTGGGAATTACAGACCAGTTAGCCTAACATCAATAGTATGCAAGCTCTTGGAGGGAATGATAAGGGACTATATACAAGATTTTAGTCATGAAAACAATATCATTAGCAGTAATTAGCATGGATTTATGAAGAATTGTTCCTGCCAAACCAATCTATTACGACCTGGAGGATGTTGTAAACAGTTCAATCTCTGTATTTGCGGATGATACTAAGATAATCAGGGCAATAACTTCTCCGCAGGATGTGGAAACCTTGCAAGAAGATCTGAACAAATTAATGGGGTGGGCAACTACATGGCAAATGAGGTTTAATGTAGAAAAATTTAAAATAATCCATCAATGGCATGCAATGCCAAGCTGCTGCTAACAAAGCAAATACAAAATTGGCATGCATTAAAAAAGGGATAAACTCCAGAGATAAAACGATAATTCTCCCACTCTACAAGACTCTGGTCCAGCCGCACCTAGAGTATGCTGTCCAGTTCTGGGCACCAGTCCTCAGGAAGGATGTACTGGAAATGGAGCGAGTACAAAGAAGGGCAACAAAGCTAATAAAGGGTCTGGAGGATATTAGTTATGAGGAAAGCTTGCGAGCACTGAACTTATTCTCTCTGGAGAAGAGACGCTTGAGAGGGGATATGATTTAAATTTACAAATACCATACTGGTGACCCCACAATAGGGATAAAACTTTTTCCCGGAAGGGAGTTTAACAAGACACGTGGCCACTCATTAAAATTAGTAGAAAAGAGGTTTAACCATAAACTACATAGAGGGTTCTTTACTGTAAGGGCGTCCAGGATGTGGAATTCCCTTCCACAGGCGGTGGTCTCAGAGGGTTGCATCGATAGTTTCAAGAAACTATTAGATAAGCACCTGAACGACCGCAACATACAGGGATATACAATGTAATACTGACCTATAATCCCACACATAGGTTGTACTTGATGGACTTGTGTCTTTTTTCAACCTCACCTACTATGTAACTATGTAACTGCGAGCCAGGCCTTCTCGTCCACATCAGTCCCTGGCTTTACAAATGCTCTTCTGGAAGAATTGTCAAACATTCCCATAGACACGCTCCTAAACCTTGTGGACAGCCTTCCCAGAAGAGTTGAAGCTGTTATAGCTGCGGTGGGCCAACTCAATATTGAACCCTACGGACTAAGACTGGGATGCCATTAAAGTTCATGTGCGTGTAAAGGCAGGCGTCCCAATACTTTTGGTAATATAGTGTATATTTGTTATTAGCTTTGAATGGCATGAGCAAAGCCTGATCAGTGTTATTGTTGCTGTCTGTGTTCCTTTGAAGGGGAGCTTCTCCCCTCTGTTTGTCCCTTTGACCATTATCACATGAGAAATCCATGATTTTTGGTGAAATGTTCCAATTTGGACCCCTCATATGGGGTATGGGGGTTGCATTGTGTGTGTGGGGGGTTGGAAAGCAGCAAAATGCACCTTTGTGTAGACAAAAATTCTTGCACTGGCCCTGGCAGTATGTTCCTTGGCAAAAGTCGATTTACTGATCAACTTTTGTTGAACGGAGCGGTGCTGACAGGGCCATACAATGCTTGAATTTCGGTCAGTGGGAATTTTAAATTTTTGGGGTTTTTTTTCTCACTGATCTTTTAAAATGTCAAATGTGGCACAAGTGAAGCTGTAAGGAGCACACATTCGGAAGCATTGCTTTGTAAAGAGGCTGTAATGGCAGTAATCTCTAGCAGTCTCATGTAATGTGTCGCCAGTCCCCTGAAGCATGTCCCCAGTCTACAACGACTCCTTTATCGTGTTTACTATCTCTGACCATGCACTGAAGCACTTCCCGGTCTACAACAACTCCTATATCTTGTTCACAGTCTCTCACTATCTCCTGTAGCATGTCTGCAGTCTCTGACCATCTCTTGTTGCATGCCCCAATCTCTGACCATCTCCTTTTATATGTTTGTGTATATGGGTATTTTTGCACCCAACAATTTTCTGTAGTTTTACATTCAATGAATATCATGTGTGCCGTTTGGTGATATCGGGAATGTTGACCACCACGGTTCTAAGGCCAAGTTTACACTAGCGGTAGCCTTTGCTACTCCTCTGAAGAGGTTGATTGCTTTTCAGAGGCCTTTGACAGGTGGTGAGGAGGTGATATGTTGCCTCCACTCTGCCTGTTTTAACCCTGTAAATGCTGTATTACCACGTGCGCAACCGCAGTGCATTTGGAGATGGCCTCTTGCACTTATTTTGGGTGCATTTGGCAGTGAATGTGGCCGGGGGGGGGGGGATTTTTTGCTACGGCCGTGAAGCAAAGCATCACAACATGTGTACAACCCAGTCCGGCTGCCTTTTACAGCTTGCAGGGTGGTAAAAACGCTATTTATCGCCTGTTTTTACCACCCACTGACCACAAGTGTAAACAAGTCCTAACTTTCCTTCCTATCCAAAACAATATATAGTGGAACCTCGGTTTGCGAGCAACGCGGTTTCGCAAACCGAGCACTGTATTTCTAAAAATCCTAACTCGGTTTGCGAGTGTTGTCTTGCAAAACGAGCAGGATCCAGGCCAAAAGCGGTGGGTAGTACCACTTTTGGCCTGAGGTGGGGGGCGCCGAAGCCGAGCAGAGCCGTTCAGAAATGCACGGAAAGGCCCGAGGACAGTTCGGCTGACCTCGGCAAACCTCGGAAAGGCTCGTGGACGGAGTCTTTCCGAGGTCAGCCGAAGTGTCCCTCGGGCCTTTTCGGCCATTTCCGAGGCTCTCCGGTGCCCCCCGCCTCTGGCCGCATGCATCCCATTGAAGTCAAAAATTATTTTCGTTTCCATTGACTTCAATGGGAAAACTCGCTTTGATATGTGAGTACATTGGATTACGAGCATACTCCTGGAACGGAGTATGCTCGTAATTTGAGGTTCCACTGTAAACCGTTTTGGCTGGAGTGGAGCTTTAAATTAATATTATTGCGCACTTTCCTCCATAGGTGAGCGCAGCCTTTTGCATCAGGGTGTACACCCCAAAGCTCATACCATACCTCCCAAAAATTTGAGATGGGAATGACGGACACTTACTAACAAATGTATGTAGGCATAGGCCACGCCCCCTGTCACGCCCCGTTAAAGGAGAATTAACCTAAAAATGAAGGTTAATTAAATCCACAAGGGCTTTTTTTTTTACCACTACTATTACTTTATATTGGCTTTTAAAATGTACAAATGCACCAATTTAGAAATTGGATGAAAGGTTTAGCGCTGGGAAACACTTTTTGAAAGATAAAAAGTGCATTTTATATACAACTATATAGATCAGACCAAAATGAGGGACAAATGAGGAGGAAAGAGGGACAGAGGGAGATGTAGGGGGGGGGGGGGAGATGAGGGGAGCCAGCAGCACTGGTGTAACACAAGGCGATGCCTGGGCAGTAGGGGGAATCTGCACCACACAGAGTGATTAGGGTGTGCCCAGGCGCCTGCGCACTCCTATGCTTTCCTCTTCACTACAGGCTCTGTTATTGCATGCTGTTATTCGCAAACAGAAGCTGGGAGACAATGAGGCTCCAAAGTCAGGCAATTGACTAGGCAACAAGTGTCAGACTTCAGTTGACCTCTGACTGCTGACACTCTAGCTGAAGAGTAGAAAATCAATAAGGGGGCAGATATGTATTTTAGTGATTTAAAACTGAATATTTAATAATCAAGTCCAGTCCACTTTTAGCTCTTTTATTGTTTGCATATTTAGTTTTTGTCATTGCAAATTTGAACATGAGCTCCCGACTATAGATGCTTGTAAAGTGAGTGCGGCCAGACAAGGACACTTGTACTGTGGGAATGTGCTATGTCCGGTATTAGCACATACCGGCTACAGATTCCATTCTTTGCAGTTCCCCCGGGCGACGTTCGGCAACTCTCGCTATCAGCCCTGGTTGATCTTCCGTCCCCGGTGACCCTGCCTCTACCGTCCGCCTGAGCACATTGCAAAAGAATGAGCGAGGAGCAGCCAGTACGTGTTTTAATTAAACGAGCAGCTGGAGAAGGGAGGCTTTATGGGGCTCTGGTCTCTCCTAAAATATCACAGCTGTACAATACTTTCCACATTAAATGCCACTTCTAACCGCTTTCTGTAAAACAATTTGGGGTATTCAACTATAATTAGCTTTCCAGTAACGTCCCAGGAATTTAAGAGATTGGCGAAAAGCGACAAAAGGTGCAAAGGTAACGAAAACATTTTCCTAAGATAAAGTCAATGAAATGTTTTTTTAAACAACAGCTCACATGCACGGCCCACTTCTGCCCGACCCTACACGTGCCGGCAAAGATGAAGTCATTTTACACTTAACGGGTCAGTCCACCCAAACAGAGAAATCCCCGTTTTGGATAGGTACTGATGTGGTTCAAATAATACACTTGGTGGCCCATTTGTAAGGCAGCGTTATGGCCTTACTGTGGCCATACCTCTGCTTAAAGAAAAATTAACATTAAGGCCTCTTTCACATGGGCCGTATCTGGATGCTGCCGTACAGGGCTGCTGATAAGGCAGTATAACCAGCTATCCTGTACTGGGCCCAGGCCCCATCAGTGCAAAAGGGGGGCCAAGCACCTGCTGAGCAGGAGGGCCAGCTGTACTGTCTTATTGCAGACACTAATCCTCTTCTGTCTCCCCCTGCAGCACTTCCAGCTTCTGCTCCTCTTTCTCCTTCCTGCTTCACTGCAAGGGGATTGGTTCTAGCACATGCACCCCTTCTATCTGCTGTCCAAGCCCCCCTGTGTGCCCTTTTACCCTGCAGCGCTGCCGGCTTCCCTCCTTTCCTCTCCTGCCAGCACACAGTTGGATGTTTCAGAAGAGAGGGGGAAGGGGCTGGAAAATATGTAATTTATTGGCCCCTTCCTTTCCTGAAGGAACACAGTGAGCAATCAGTACCAATCACTTATGTGTCCATTCATCACTTAAGCATAGTAAACTGTTTACTATACTTCCGTTTGTGAATGAGCAAGAAGCCTTGGACTGCTTACAATTTATTTATCTGTGCAGCTGAGGCTGCAGGGAAAGGGACTGATAAACCTATGTCCTCAGTCACTTCCACCCAGGGGGGGCCCTGTCAGGTAGGCTGTATGGGGCCTTGTGATTTATAACAACAGCCCTGTTGCCAGATGACAGGTCTGTGTCCGATCCGCTTATGCAGAGTGGACACAGCCCGCTCTGCTCTATTGGCAGTCATATATACACCCCGACTGCCCTCTGATCCAATCCAGCCAGCTGGAGGGAACTAATACCCTGTCTTTATTTTTTTCCGGATCGGAGGTAGCCAGGTGTAAACAGACACAAGTTAGTTTACATCAGACTGCCCGTAGAGGAGAATGGTGGGTCCGATCGGGTCCGCCTGAAAAACAGACAGGCGAACCTAATCAGATGGCCCACGTGAAAGGGACCTTACAAATGGCCCTAAAAACCCCTATATTATTTAATTTATGTTGGAAGTACAGAGGAGCAGAGCCTGGTGACATGATCTGTAAAGGTTGTGTGACTGAGCTCTCCTCCTATCTGCAGCATTATGGAGAGGACACTTGGAAGGACACCGCGGGCTCCACACCACAAATTTAAAGTCAGTGTGGAGAAAAAAGTGAGATGTCCTGTGGAGAGCAGGAAGCAATATCTCCTCTCCATTATAAATGCCCCATTCATAACTATAATTAACTTCAAATATAATATAGTAGAATCTACCAGCAGATGGCTTTTATGTGGCATCAAAATGACACCCAAGTCTAATATCCACTTGGGTATCAAATGGGCAGGCTGGAAAATCCATTCCTACAATGACCACATTCACCCATATGTGCAGTTCAATTGTACAATTTTCATCATACTTTACATGATTCAGAAGTTTGAAGTCTATATTACAGTTTTTTTTGGCCAATCATTTTTAAATGGTTGTATCTGTAATTAAGTCCAAGTGGGGTTGGACAACCCAGTCTTTATATATAAACTGTATGCAGACGGTCCCTGAGTTCCAAACATCCGACTTACATACAACTCATACTTACAAACGGAGGCAGTGTGTGATGTCCTGCTCACCGCATGCTGGCACCTACTGTCCGGCGGACCTGTCAGATATCCCACATGATTGCATGTCCAGCTTACCCATCCCTATGCTATCCAAAACTTAAAAATCATTTTTTGGTTGGGGTTACACTTAAAAAATATACCTGTTCCACCGTACATACAAATTCAACATAAAGAGGAGCCCCCCCCCTCCAAAAATTAAATATCAGCAGCTACAAATACTGTAGCTGTTGACTTTTACTATTGGGGCTCTTACCTGTCCAGGCATCCAGCGGTGTCCTCCTCACCTGAGCCGATTCTTGAATCCGCTCTCAGGTGCTGGCGCCGCCATCTCGGCTAAGGGAAACCGGCAGCGAAGCCTTGCAGCTTCACTGCCAGTTTCCTACTGCACATGCACGAATCTCATTGCACCATATGGGAGGAAGGAGGGGGGGTCAAACTTCCAGCTCTCTTTGCCACAGAAAAGTTAGCCAGAAGTGGGAGCGGGTACCTGTCAAAACCAAGTATCCACTCCCCCCCCCCCCCCAAAAAAAAAAAAAAAAGTTGCCAAATGCGGCAACAGAGGTGGGGGAGGCAGACATGCGGAGCTTCCCTTTTTGGGTGGAGCTCCGCTTTAAGAACAAACCAGCAGAACCTTGTTCATAACCTGATGACTGCCTCTATATATACATATACTGTGTGTGTATATATGTATATATATATATATATATATATATATATATATATACAGTATAAATAGCTGGCATTAATGGTAAATGTAATTTCCTAAAACATCAAATCAAGGTGATTACCGCTCCAGGTGGTATCGCTTGTGTTCACACCGTCCTAATATATAGGAGATGAAGGGTGGCGGCTCAGCAAAGTCAAATGGCAGAAAAATGGAAAAAGGATGGCCGCACTCCAAAATAATGCCTTTATTGAATAAAGCTTGATCCATACATCAATCAGAGACACAGGTCCAGATGATACCTAACGCTTCCGCACCGTTAATGGCGCTTAATCATGATTAAGCGCCATTAACGGTGCAAAACGCGTCAGATATCATCTGGACCTGTGTCTCTGATTGATGTATGGATCAAGCTTTATTCAGTAAAGGCATTATTTTGGAGTGCGGCCATCCTTTTTCCATTTTCCTGCCATGTGTAATTTCCTAGATGTGTGATTAATCAGAGCTACACCCTGCAATGTACCATACCAACAGGGGATCGGTACATGTAGAGCAGTCAATGGGTTGTGATATTTGGTTGCGCAGGGAGGGCCAGAAAAAGTCCTCCTTATTTTTAAGTCCTAAATAATAATTCCTTTGAATAATGCAAAAAATCATCCTCTTAATATAGTTGGTACTCTGTAATATCAGCTGAGTCAAGTTTTGTTGATTTGCAGAATACACATAAGGTCTATGCCCTTTAGACATCTTGGGTTTTGCCAGTTTGGAGGCCACTGCAGTTAGGGTCATCCCTCACCTATGCAAGGCTTTCAGACCTCCTTAATAGTCGGCATTGGGTATTTTTACATAAACCTCACTGGTGTTGAACTCCCTGCAAACCTTCCTCGCTCCACTACTAGTGATATATTTTAATTGAAGCAGAGATGTATGTGTCGACAGGTCTTTTATAAAAGAATTCAGTTATAAATTTAATTTAATCCTCAAGGAGGAAACAGTCCAACTGCACTGGAGTAATACCTTGCTGTGGTTTTATTTTGTGACCACAAATCCCATCTGCCAATTCCAAAGTAATTTCCAGGAATACGCGGCTCCAGAGCTGGGGCATCAGGTGCATGCCAGCCAAGCTTGGCAGGATCTAGAAGAAGGATAGCCAGCCTCCGGAGTCCAGCTGTTGTGGATTTAGCCCAGTGGACAGCTGTGACTGGAGGGATGGAGTTTTCTGCGTACAGCTGACTTCCTGTTCAATAGTCTCCTTCGTTGGCTTGTTACATCAAACAAGAGTTGTGCTGAGCGGTGCTGCAGATGTTTAAACATAGTAAAATATATCTGAATGTTGGAACCTCTAAATAACCTCTAAATAATGTTAACATCTTGTGGTTTTTTTGTGGTTTTGGGTAGAATAGGGAAGGGTTAAAACCTCTGTTAATTGTTTTGCTATCAGTGTCCCGCTGGGACATTTTCACTCCACTTCCTGTCCCAAGGATGCAATTGGAAGTAAAAGGAAATCTCTCCATATTAAGGAGAATGTCCCCTTTAGAGAGATGCCAGCAAAACAGATGTTCTCATTGGGGTTCCCTCACCTCTGGCTGAGGTGACAACTTCAAAATGGATTTGCCATCAGTTTTTGTTCCTATTAAAAAGAGTGAATAGAGAGGATAAATCTATCCATTGGGGACACACACAGCAATGAAAACATGATAGAGGTTTTAACCCTTCCCTGCATAATTCAAAGCGAAACTTTTGGCTTTATACACACTTTGATATGCTTCTAAAATGCTCGTATGCGCACGCAAAAACACTCAAATAAAAACTCCTGAACACTCCTGAAAATCGCTCTGCTCAGGTGTGAATGCAGCATTTAGTCCCTTAGCTCAGTGTTTCAATAGCAGTCATATATTTAGATGAACACTGATGGTTAAGAGGCAGGCCATGCAATCATAATTAAGGGAAAGTAACGAGCAGATTTGTGACTAAGGCCCCTTTCACACTGGGGCAGTTTGCAGGCGTTCTTGCGCTAAAAATAGCGCCTGCAAACCGACCTAAAACTGCCGCTGCTGTTTCTTCAGTGTAAAGCCCGAGGGCTTTCACACTGAAGCGGTGCGCTGGCAGGAGAGAAAAAAAACTCCTGCAAACAGCATCTTTGGAGCGGTGAAGGAGCGGTGTATTCACCGCTCCTTCACCGCTCCTGCCCATTGAAATCAATGGGGCAGCATGGCTATACCGCCGCTGTAGCGGCGCTATGCAATCGGTTTTAACCCTTTTTCGGCCGCCAGCGGGGGTTAAAACCGCACCGCTAGCGGCCGAATACCGCTGCTAAAACGGTGGTAAAGCGGCTCTAAAAATAGCGCCGTTTTACCGCCCCAGTGTGAAAGGGGCCTTACAGACCAGAGAATAGATGATCCTACTGAACCCGTGTCTGCTTATTTAAAATTGAAAATAAATTCTCATATATAGCAAACTACCCCTTTCACACTGAGGCGTTTTTGCGGCGTTTTAGCTCTAAAAACAGCGCTATTAAAACGCTCATAAAACATTCCCCATGCATCCTAATGGACCCTTTCACACTGAGGCGTTGTGCTGGCAGGGAATTGAGAAAGGTCCTGCAAGCAGCATCTTTAGAGCAGCTTTTGGGCGTTGAAAAAGGCAATTCAAAAACGCCCCTCTCCATTGAAATGAATGGAAAGCGCTGTAAAAATGCCTGAATAGCGCCTATAATCCGCCCTGAGCTGTAGAAAAGTCACATGATCTCACAAAAAGGTAAACATGCAAGCAGAAAAGAGAGCATCTACATGTATGGAGGTGGGGTTGTTCTTTGATGCCCATGCTTCAATAATTCTTGAAAAACGCGGTAAAATCGCTAAGGCGTTTTAGGGTGTTTTTGAAGCGCCTCAGTGTGAAAGGGTAAAGGAGAAGTACAGCCAAAGCTGTACTTCTCCTATGGATCACAGGAGTGCAGTTCGTTTTGCACTCCTGTGACCCAGAAGCCGCTCCAGGCTCCTGTGACCCAGAAAACAGAAGTCGGTCCAGGCTCCGCGTCATCACAACCAAGGAGTCGGGATCAGCCAGATCCCTGGACCGACACCCAGTGTTCTGCCGAGAAAGTTCCCCTCGGCGCATAAGGACCCCCCTCTACTGCGCAGGCGCAGCGCTTGCGCAGTAGGAACAACAAGGGAGCCGCCGAAAAGAGCCGAAGCTGAACACCGGAGTCAGCTGTACACGGCGCCTGCGCACTGAATTCTACCCTATGTCCACGTTAAAGCCCCACCATCCAAGTGGACATAGAGTTAGAATAATAATATGCTGAGCGCAGCGAGGCCGTTCCCGAAGCGTGGCGAGCATAGCGAGCCCGCGAGGGGCGTGTTACAAACTCTTTTTTATTAAAATAGTCTTTGCACGCAGGCGCAGTAAGGGAGCCGCCGAAAAGAGCCGAAGCTGAACACTGGAGTCAGCTGTACACGGCGCCTGCGTGCAAAGACTATTTTAATAAAAAAGAGTTTATAACACGCCCCTCGCGGGCTCGCTACGCTCGCCGCGCTTCGGGCACGGCCTCGCTGCGCTCAGCATATTATTATTCTAACTCTATGTCCACTTAGATGGTGGGGCTTTAACGTGGACATAGGGTAGAATGTAGTGCGCAGGCGCCATGTACAGCTGACTCCGGTGTTCAGCTTCGGCTCTTTTCGGCGGCTCCCTTGCTGGTCCTACTGCGCAAGAGCTGCGCCTGCGCAGTAGAGGGGGGTCCTTATCCGCCGAGGGAACTTTCTCAGCAAGACACCGGCTCAGCCTCTCAGCGAGCCGCCGAAAGGCTGAGCCAGCAGTTCTCTCCACCTCCACAGTTCAGCGCTCCAGTGAGCATGGAGGGTGCAGAGCAGAGAGCTATGACAACTGAGCGATCGGCGGTGTTCGATCGCTCGGTTCTCAGTGTAGAGGCAGCGGTGGACAGATGCAGCATCGGACCGATCCTTGCCTAGGTAAGTATAAATAAAAAAATAAAAAAACAGAAACCTATACTTCTCTTTTCATAACAAAACGCCATAGTGGCACATATCTATGCTGCACAGGGTTAAGGAGGACTATCCAGAGATATGAATTTGAGCTGAATGGAGGATAGCTATACAAAGTAAGTTAAAGTGATTGTAAACCTCAGACATGAAATATGAAGAAAGCATATCCCTCTATAGTGTGTACCTGTCTCAATGCAGAGCACTAAATGTTATTTCTGTCTGCTGCTTCGTTCCTCTGCTATCAGCATGAATCACTTCTGACAGGTTTTCCTGACACCAAGAGAAAAATGGTGACAGGGGAGGGACCTTCAGCAGATGGACAGCCTCAGCTCTGTTCCTGTGTGCTGTGTGAAGGGAGGGGGGGGGGGTCCTTCCCCTCCAATCAGCTCTCCTCACTGAGTTCTGCAGAGTGTTACTTCAGCTCTCTGCCACCTTTTTTACTGCACTCTCAGACAAGCTTTATAATTCAGCCCTTTGAACAGATGTAGAGAAAAATGCAGATAAACAGGTACAACGTATGTAGGAGGATTTGTTTCATCTATGTGTATCACCTGAGGATAGTCCCTTCACTGAGTATATATAAGGGTTTACAACCACTTTAAGTCAGATTATTTTCATAGCAAATTAATTTAATGTTAAATGTTGGAATTTCTAAATGTGCCCATAAGAGAATGTCATCTTCTTGCCTAGTAGTCATGGGAAACCAAAAAATCGATCATGTCATGTTGGATCCTGTTGGAGTTCTTTGACTGGTCACTATACCTTGACATAAGCTGGCGCCAACACATTTCTACATTATATTACCAAAAGTGCTAGGACGCCTGCCTTTACACACTTGTGAACCTTAATGGCATCCCAGTCTTAGTCCGTAGGGTTCAATATTGAGTTGGCCCACCCTTTGCAGCTACAACAGCTTCAACTCTTCTGGGAAAGCTGTCCACAAGGTTTAGGAGTGTGTCTATGGGAATGATTGACCATTCTTCCAGAAGAGCATTTGTGAGATCAAGCACTGATGTGGACGAGAAAGCCTGGCTCGCAGTCTCCACTCAAATTCATCCAAAAGGTGTTCTATCGGGTTGAGGTCAGGACTCTGTGCAGGCCAGTCAAGTTCCTCCACCCCAAACTCGCTCATCCATGTCTTTATGGACCTTGCTTTGTGCACTAGTTCAAATCATTTGGTGGAGGGGGGATTATGGTGTGGGGTTGTTTTTCAGGGATTGGGCTTGGCCCCTTAGTTCCAGTTAAGGGAATTCTTAAGGCATCAGCATACCAAGACATTTTGGACAACTTCATGCTTCCAACTTTGTGGGACCAATTTGGGGATGGCCCCTTCCTGTTCCAACATGACTGCACACCAGTGCATGAAACATAGTCCATAAAGACATGGATGAGCCAGTTTGGGGTGGAGGAACTTGATTGGCCTGCACAGAGTCCTGAACTCAACCAGATAAAAAACCTTTGGGATGAATTAGAGCGGAGACTGCAAGCCAGGCCTTCTCTTCCAACATCAGTGCCTTACCTCACAAATGTGCTTCTGGAAGAATGGTCAAACATTCCCATAGACACACTTCTAAAACTTGTGGACAGAAGAATTGAAGCTATTATAGCTGAAAGAGTGGGCCAACTCAATATAAGAGACTGGGATGCCATTAAAGTTCATGTGCGTGTAAAGGCAGGCGTCCCAATACTTTTGGTAATATAGTGTATATCAGTGTGCCTCTTCTATGGACCTGACATGCACATGGACCATAAACATAAATGTCTGTAAAAAAAATCTTTCATATGAAAGGTCGTTCAGCAGTTGGACCCTGCATTCATGGTTGATGGCCATATGAAGCTTGTAGGTGGCAGCAGAGGTAGCAGGACCCGTGACATCCTATATAGGGAAAAATGGTTCTTCAGCAATAATGTTCAAACTCAGGAGAGAAGAAAGGTTGGCCCATCAAACTTCAAATGACAACCAGAATTCAGCAAAATCAATAGGGACCTCTGAAGGATTATCTCAATTTCCAGCCCTCAGGGTGTCCTGTGTTCTCTGTAGAAAACAAAATCATTCCACCAAGTTCAGATGATTGTGATGAGGGACGTGTCGCCTTTGATCTGTAATAATCTGACATCAGAGGAATGTTCAGAGGAGGATTACAGAAGTAGGTGGAACTGATAGAAACACCGGGAAGAATCGCCATACAGAAGATGAAGTGTATGAAAGGTTCCTGTAATCTGGACACCTCCAGGACAATGGGGTCAAAGTAAATCGATAACTCGTAGTCTGTAATAAAGAGTTCTCCTTTCCTAAGAAGAAATTCAGGTGTCGCCAAATCCACAAGGGCCTTTGTAGTTGTTCATTCAGAAGTCACACTGTATTTTGTAAATCTTAGAGTTTCATTGAAAAGATTGAAAGTCATGGTAGATGTCTTTATCAAGGGGATAAAGGTTATGCAGCCTTAACTTATAATCATTTTTATGGTTATTTACATAGGAATGTTAGGGGTCTAAGGGAGGTAGACCTCTTTCCGTGCAGCTATAGTCCACAGCAGTCTACCCAGTCTCAGTTTCCTCCCACTTTGTAATTTTAGATTAGTGGTTTAGGTACAGACACACACTTATAGGTAATGTACAAATTAAATCTGAACTCTAAATATTGTAAATACTGAAGATATTTAAAACAAAATAACCAATGATAGGTATCTCTTAAAAAATGGGTGTAAGTACCTAAGTTTCAATCAGGAAGGAATCCAGAGAGATGCAACCCTATGCTTTCCCTCCTCGTCAGGAACCTTTCCCTATTATTAGTACTGTCCCTCACAGACGGGGTACCTTTCCCTACTCTACCCACTTGCATCGCCAAACCCAGGGGCCAGGGTCTTAAATAGACTCTGCCACACCTAAGATGGCTGCCAGAGTCACATGGATGGCCAGCATCCTATTGAATCGCTGCCCCAGTGATTGAGGAAACCATAGAGGAACCCTGTGCCCCATGACTTCTTTTCCCTCTGCATTGCTGCTGCGGTTGAGTGCCACCTGCAGGGGAGACAGCAAACTGAACCTGCCTACATGCTGACAGCAGAAGAGAGCAGAGTGAGTGGAAGCATGAGCTTATTTGTCCTATTTTAGCACCTTCATGGTCCAATCACAGGCTGGGGATGTAGAGGTGACCATGTTATATTGATTAACTGCAGTAGGCTATACCAGTGGTCTCCAAGCTGTGGCCATTTGCTCGCTTTTTTCCAGCCCTTGGGGCACTATTTCATTCACTGATAGCACCAATGGGGCATATTTCCTCCCCACTGACACCAATGAAGGGGCACTATTCTCCCAATGACACCAACAATGGGGCACAATTTCTCCCAATGACACCAACAATGGGTCAAAATGACACCAATGATGGGGCACTATTTCTTCCAGGGACACCAACGATGGGGCACTATTCCTCCCACTGAAACAAACGATAGAGCATTATTTTTTTCACACTGACGATGGGACCTTTTCTACTCCTAAATAGCCATAGTTCGCCCCCCCCTCAAGTCTGAAGGATACTAAACTGGCCCTTTGTTTAGAAAGTTTGGAGACCCCTGGGCTATACTATGGGAGGGATAAATCTCAGGACTGGATTAACAGCCATACAAATTGTTTGGCAGCCAAAACAGCCGCCATATATTTCTTTCAGTTGTGTATTTCACTGATTGCCTGGAGTGCCATCTTTAAATTATTACAGAAAATGCAACTGAATAGAATGTTCCCTTCAGGTGCATTTAAAGTACATGTAAAGCCAATCACTTAAATCTCACATACGGTGAAACATAATTTTGAAAGTAATTTTTCAAAAAATATTTTTAAATGTACAACTTTCATTTAAATAATACCTGGTAATCATGCCATAAAGGTCTTTGTTTGGGAATTTCCTGTTATAGGGTGACAACGGTCTTCCCCTGTCTTCCAGTTGTGGTCCTACGTTGTCACCATATCACGAGAGCTACGGATGGATACTACAAACATCTGTTCCTACGCACATTGCATAGGTATGGTTCTCTGTTGTCACCATCAGAAAACCATCCCAAGAAATGATGAGCAGTAGCTACTGGAGTGCTTGTGGATAGGAAGTGGCTCAAAAGTGGGAGTGGAGACACCCTAAAGCCTGGTACACACTATTGTTTTTTTTCCGTTCAACCCAGCGGTTTGAACGGAAAAAAAACTGTCAGCTACAGTTGGAGCCGCTGTACTAACGATCCGACGTTAGTACAGTGATCTCCCCCACTGAGCTGTTGTGTTTAGACAGAGGGACAGACTCCCCGCCAGAACACTCCGGTCATTGCTCTCCGCCATTGGCTGAGAGCGTTGATTGTGAGCCGGTCGACTGCTGCTTTTCCAGCATGCTCGTCTGACAGAAGCCAGCCACACGGGCCAAATGTTGGAAATTTTTTTTTAAACCTGCCAATGTCAGCCGACATTTGGCCCGTATGTACGGGGCTTAAGGCAGGAAGTTCATTTGGGCCAGATCACCAAGTGGAAAACAAAAAAAAAAAAGAACGTCTAAAAAAAGAAAACGAATACAGCCGCCACATCTAAGAATTGGTAAGCTGCATTATATTACATTTTTGTTTTTGGTTTAATACCACATTAACTACCTCCTAAAATGATTCGATCCTCAGTCTGTTTTTACCGTGTTGGTGGCATGTCTCATCACTGCGGGGAGAGTTATTCTTTAAAGCAGAGTTGGGGCCCTGAGCCATGTTCTTCTCTGTTTCTTTTTTAAAGCTAGACATCAAACCGCAATTCAGAGAAAGCATTTCTCATTTGTGCCTTGTGCTTTGACATCCTGCCATCCTTGAAGCATAATATCAGATTATGGCCTCCTCCCGATAGCTTGTACAGACTCCAGTCTTTTGCAGACGTGTGGCTGACTCTTCGCACAGATCATTGGCGTCTATACGTCAGCCAAAGTGTAATATTTGTTCTTAACTGGTGGTCTTGGCTGCTGTCCTTACGCAGTAAATTTTCAAGATAAGTTTAATAACTTACCACATATCAAGCCTCATGGTGGAGGATGGGCCCAGTTTAAAGCAAGCCCACCATTTCGCCTTGAATATTCTAATGCTGATTTTACAGAAAGTAACATTGCAGTACTCTCACAAATAAAATAAAGGTTATTGGTAAACAGAGATGAGCTTGGGTGTCCTCCAAACAGATCTCTAGCCAAACTCTGACTCTAGCCCAGGGGTCTCCAAACTTAAACAAAGGGATAGTTTACTGTCTTTCAGATGGTGGTGGTGGTGGTGGGGGGCTAGACTGTGGCCAGTGGGAGTAGATCATTTTCTGGCATCAGTGGGAGTAAACAATGCCCTATCGTTGGTGCCATTAGGAGGAATTCTGCCCGATCATTGGTGTCATTGGGCCCCATCGTTGGTGCCATTGGGCCCCATCGTTGGTGCCATTGGGAGGAATTCTGCCCGATTGTTGGTGTTATTGGATCCCATCGTTGGTGCCATTGGGAGGAATTCTGCCCGATCATTGGTGTCTTTGGACCCCACCGTTGGTGCCATTGGAAAGAAATTCTGCCCGATCATTGGTGTCATTGGGAGGAATTTTGCCTCATCGTTGGTGTCCATGGGCCCCATTGTTGGTGTCATTGGGAGGAATTGTGCCCCATTGTTAGCATCATTGGAAGGAATTATGCCCCGTTTTTAGATGAAATAGTATCTCAAGGGCCAGATAAAAGCAAGCAAAGGGCCACATCTGGCCCCCGGGCCACAGTTTGGAGACCACTGCTCTAGCCCAAAGAGGGGGGGGCTGCGGTGCAGGAGTGACCCAACCCACAGCTCACTGGAGTAATAAAAAGCTCAAGTTTGGCTTGAGATGCTTTTGGTGGGGGCTGAATAACGCTCGTCTACATAGTACAGTCCACTTTCCTTCTGTGTGTGAAATTCTATGACAAGCGCTATTACAATAAACTGCATGTAGCCATGGTCATAGAATGGTCGCTGTATAAAGCACATATTTAGCTTCTTCATTCATGTCACTAATTCATATTAACAGTGATTTCACCGAATTTCTTGCAGTTTTACAAGAATTTGCATCTAGGGCCTATACATGTGAATATTGAATGCTAATTTACACCTAGGAGTAGTTTTAAAAGAAAAGCATCGAGCTATGTGACCCGTGTTATCCTATATAATTTATTCCGGTCAAGCGGGGGCACCAGCACAGATTAATGATTTGGTCCAAATTTTGATGCTTTACTTGCAGTACTATACAAGTCCAAGCTCTGCATTCACGAGTAATGTGTTCTGAGTCTTCCTTGGTTGCTTGTGTATGACTTCTTGGTTGTGACCATTAGGGATGGGCGAACGGTTTGGCCCCGAGCATAAGTTCCGGCCGAACTTTCACTGTTCAGGCGTTCGGCGAAAAGCCGAACAAACGGGTCTTTCGACCGTTTGTTCGGCCCCGAACTGACTGAACCCCCGAACCGACTACAATGCATTGCGGCGCTGAACAGTGCATTGCAAGCCCTGATTGGCTGAAGCAGTGAAAGCTTCAGCCAATCAAGGCTCAGAGCACTGTCAGAGTCATGATTGGACACTGTCATCATGACTTTATCCAATCATGGCTCATTCCCACCCCACAGTAAAAAAGTATTCTTTCAAAGGCAGCCATTTTCAGTGTGATTTTCGCGTGGAGAGAGATAGAACAGGGCTCTGTTCAGTGCTATTAGTGTGCTATACTGTGCTATTTTGCTTCAATTGTCAGTGTAGAACAGTGATGGTGAACCTTGGCACCCCAGATGTTTTGGAACTACTTTTCCCATGATGCTCAGCTACACTGCAGAGTGCATGAGCATCATGGGAAATGTAGTTCCAAAACATCTGGGGTGCCAAGGTTCGCCATCACTGGTGTAGAATATTAGTTTAGTGTCAGTCTAGGGGTAGTGTGAGTGTAGTGAAGAGGACCATCATTCAGCTTTGCATAGTGTGCAGTTAGAGTAGGGATAGCTCAGATAGTTTTACTGTAGTGTAGTGAGACCGTGTCAGTAATCTTTACATTAGTGTATAGCTAGAGTAGGGACAGTTCAGATAGCGTCAGTGTAGTGACTGTTGAAGACCGTCTATTTGATTGCGTTACTGCCAGTTTAACGCCATTTACTTCTGTGTGCATTACTGCCAGTTTAACACCAGTTACTTCTCTGTGCCTTACTACCAGTTTAACGCCATATAGTTTTGCGTGCGTTACTGACAGTTTAACGCCATATCGTTTTGTGTGCATTACTGCCAGTTTAACGTCATTTACTTCTGTGTGCGTTACTGCCAGTTTAAGGCCATTTACTTCTCTGTGCGTTACTGCCAGTTTAACGCCATATAGTTCTGTGTGTGTTACTGCCAGTTTAACGCCATTTACGTCTGTGTGCGTTACTGCCAGTTGAACGCCATATAGTTCTGTGTGCGTTACTGCTAGTTTAACACCATTTACTTCTGTGTGCATTACTGCCAGTTTAACGCCATATAGTTTTTTGTGCGTTACTGCCAGTTTAACGCCATATTGTTTTGTGTGCTCTACTGCCAGTTTAACGCCATATAATTTTGTGCGTTACTGCCAGTTTAAAGCCATTTACTTCTGTGTGAGTTACTGCCAGATTAACGCCATATAGTTCTGTGCATCACTGTACATTTGATGCATTATATTGCAGTATATTATAGTGTATCTGTGGAGTGGGTTTTTGTAGTGTGAGTACTCAAATTAAAGTGCACCAAACACCTCTTTACATTGATTAAAGTGCATATACATACAGATTTCAACTTCTTTACATTTGCTTATAAGCACCGCCCCCTCCCTCACAATAATGTCTGGGAGGACAACAAGGAGAGGCAGACGATCCCTTGGCACTGTAAGGGGGCCAGCAACAAATGTGTCCACAGGCAAAGGTGGACGTGGTGGTCAGTCCTCAGGCAGGGCATCATTTCCTCTGTTTAGTGAGTTTGCCCGTGCTATCCAGCCACAGCATGCAGAGGAGGTGGTGGACTGGCTTACTAAACTTTCCTCTTCCTCCTCATCCTATGTTAGGCAAAGAAGAGACAAGTGTGCAGTCCCCTGCAGTTGCCAGAGTGGATAAACCTGCCTCCTTGTCCACATCTATTCCTGCCATAGCCCCAACATCAGCCATTGAGGAGTCAACTGAGTTATTCGACCACAGCGTCAGCCACTTGCTCCTTGATGATGCCCAGCCATTACTGGATGCAGATGTTGGTTCTGAGGTTGAGGATGACAGGAGCATGAGCCTAGAGAGAGTGAGGAACACTGGTAGACAAATTGGCATTCATGTTCACCAAGCCACAGCGTATTGCCAAGTTGTCTCCAGTGGTAATGATTAAGATGGAGGAGATGGAGATGATGATAATGATGATGAGGTCACTGATGCGACTTGTGTGCCAGATAGAGCAGAGGAGGAATCTGAAAGTGAGGTGGCACAACCCCAAGGAGGCCGACATCAAGAAAGAGTAGAGAGCAGCAACCCTATTCCATCACATTCTGAAGCTCTTATCTCCTGGCCCACTCCCCAAAGTTCAGCTGTCTGGGCCTTTTTCAGCACATCTGCAGCAGATTGCACTGTTGCTATCTGCAAACTGTGTCTCAGGCACATCAAACGTGGCAAAAACACCAACCATTTGGGTACCACATGCTTAATAAGGCATTTAACGTCCAACCAGTCAGCCCATTGGCAAGAGCTCCTAAAAGCCACACAAAAGGGGCAAAAATCTGTCCCTCCTCCTCCTTACCCACTTCAGTCTGCCCCTGCGATACTGAGTCATTACCTCTCAGCAGCCTCCACTGACAGGGATGATGGTATAGCACAGGGTGTCCCAGGTCCTATCAGCACATCTGCCAGCAGCACACCACCAGCTGTAGACTGTAGCCAGCAAATTTCTCTGCCCCATCTGCTGCAGCGGAAAAAAAAATACTGTCCCTGCCACCCACATGCCCAGCGTCTGAATGCAAGCTTGTCAAAGCTGTTGGCTCTCCAACTTCTGCCTTTCAGCCTGGTGGATTCTGCCCCCTTCCATGAATTCGCACAATGTGCTGTACCACAATGGCAGGGTCCCAGTTGCTACTACTTTTCACGTAAGGCCGTTCCATCTCTCTACCATCACGTGGAAGGGAATGTTCTGGCATTGTTGGGCAAGGCAGTCAGCCGTAAAATCCACCTTACTGCTGACACGTGGTCCAGCAAGCATGGGCAGGGACGATATATTTCGATCACAGCACACTAGGTAACACTGCTTGCAACTGGAAAGGATGAGGACAGGGCTCGGTGCTGCAGCTTGTTGTGCCCCCACATCTTCATACAGCTGGTGGTGATGATGCCAGACCTGTGAGCTCTACCCCCTCCTCCTCCGCCACCTCCATGCCCTCCTCTGCAGAATTGTCCTATGAACATCAGGTATCCCCTAAGCGTTCAAAGGGCTATTCCCAGAGTCAGGCTAAAAGGTGCCATGCAGTGCTTCAGCTGGTGTGTTTAGTGGACAGGAACCACACCAGAGCAGAGATTCTTGCAGCTCTGCAGGGCAGGCCCAGAGGTGGTTCACACCACGCCAGCTGGAGCCAGGAATGGTAAAGTCCGATAATGGCTCAAACCTCCTGTCCGCCCTTAGACTGGAAAAGTCTAAGTACGTACCCAGGGTTGCAAGATGTACTAAAGTAGGCCAGAAGAGTCTGTAGTCATTTCAGGCGGTCATACACAGCCAGTGCTCGGTTGGCTGAAATTCAGAGGGAATTCTACCTGCCCGTAAACCGCCTGATTTGAGACATGCCCACCAGGTGGAACTCAACTTTGGGAATGCTGCAGCAGCTATACATGCAGCAGAGGGCCATCAACGAGTACCTGTGCCAGTATGGCATGACGACAGGCTCAGGCCGCCTCCGCTTTTTTTCTCCACGCCAATGGCTGATCACCAAGGATGGTGAGCCGTGACAGTGCATGCATCAGTGACACAATTCCTGTTGTGTTTCTGCTGGAGCAGACTCTGCATGGCATTATGGACAGGGCACTGGAGGCAGAGCAGCAGGAGGAAGAAGAAGACTTCCCTTCCTCTCAAGGCCCACTTTATCCAGACACCATCATTCCTATGTCACAGAACGCACGAGAGGAGGATGAGGAGGAGGATTCTGGCACTTTCATAGGCTTTGAAGAAGAGGAAGACATGCGTCAATCTGTAAGCGATGGCTTTCCAACCCCAGGACCCTTGGGATTAGTACATGGCTGGGAGGAGGAAGTTCCAGATGATGTCATCCTGAGTGACCCTGAGAAGTCTGCCTCTCAAGCCTCTGCAAATATGAGGCGCATGGGCAACCTCATGCTTCAAAGCCTGCAAAAGGACCCAAGAATACGTGGCATAAAGGAAAAGTATGATTACTGGTTGGCAACCCTCCTTGACCACCGTTATAAGGGGAAGGTCTCAGAACTCATCCCGTCCCCACAGGGAGTGCAGAAGAAAAATCTCTTGAGTACATGTTAAAGAGGATTTATTGAACGTTTTTCCTGACTCCAGTAGGTTACAGTGTCGTGGAAAACGTAGTTTTGAGTCTTCTGTTGGTCAAGAGAGGAGCATTGGAGAAGGGGCCCGCCTAAGTGAGGCATTTCGGAATTTTTTTAGTCCTCGCCGCCCAGGGCTGTCAGCTTTCACATCCCATCGGCAGCGTCTGCATCACATGGTGGACGATTACCTTGGGGCCAAAACAGAGATGGAGAGCTTTCCAGCTGACGATCAACTGACTTACTGGGTCATGAGAATAGACCACTGGCCAGAACTTGCCCAGTATGCTATTGAGTTGTTGGGCTGCCCTGCATCCAGCGTGCTTTCAGAATGGGCATTCAGTGCTGCAGGAGGTTTCATTACTGATCATAGAACGCGTCTGTCCACAGACTCCGTAGACCGTTTGACTTTTATAAAAATGAATCAGTCCTGGATTACCAGCTATGAAGCCCCTTATGCCGATGTCACTGATTAAGTCTTTTTGGGATGTGGAATCTCTGCAGGACTTTGAGGCTGTCTAGCTTTGAGGGTGTTCAATCATCTTATCTGGAAGAATGTTTTTGGTATTGGTTTCATGGGCACAATTAACACCCAAAGACCAATTTTTCTGCACCCGTTTGACAGGTACATATCATTGCAATTTTTTACAGCAAGGCCAATTCTTGCTTTCATCAAGATTACCTCTATAGGGTTACGGTGGGAAGGCACCACGACACCCAAAGACCAATTTTTACGCACCCGTTACTTCTATCCAAAGTCAAAGTGACACCAGCATGTATGCAAAAAATCGCTAATCTTGTTCCCAGTGCACTACATTGTGGCCTCATCATACACACTGGCTCCCCAGATGTTGCTGAGCAAAATAAAGGCAGCTTGCAGGGAAAATTTCATTTTTTTGGGGCTTTTTAAATGCAATTATTGCTGCAGCAGATTCTAGACATGGTACAGATCTGCACTTTACAGGTAGACTAAGGGGACCCCCCAGGCACTATATTGGAAGAAATTTTTATGCTTTCACTTTAAAAATCAAAAAAACACTGCTCATTTAAAAATTACATTTTCACAAACTTTTTTGTATTGATACATGTCCCCCAGGGCAGGACCCAGACCCCTATATCCATTATAGGGCTGAAACAACTAATCGATTAATCGGCAACTAATCGATTATGAAATTAATCGATTACTATTTTCATAATCGATTAATCGGCCAGTAACATAATGGGGTTAAAAAAAAAAAAAACTTAAGATGAGCCCTTTATAGTACAAAAAGAGCAAATAATCGCTACTGTAAATATTACTTTCACAGTTCTACACTAAAAAAAAAATTAACCCCTTACAGTAGTGATTATCTGCTTTTTTTGTACTATATTTTTGTTTATACTTCATTACAGTGGGTACGCTTTACAACTATTATGGGTGACAGTCGGGTCCATCTTTCCTCTCTCCATGCAATTGCCATGCCTGCCCTGTGCCTGATCCTGGACCTCCGCGTCGTGGTCTCCTCCCCCTCAGCTCCCGGGGGAGATGCATTTCCGCCGCCCCCTACCTGGGACCGCCCTCTTTGGGGTCAAGTACCTGACAAGTAGGTATCGGATTACTAGCTCTGACTTCATGTTATTGTTCAATTACAAACCATACTTCAACACACTATTTACTTGTTATTACAGACATCAGATATACACATCAGCCCCTGATGAAGCGAGGAGAGCTCGCGAAACGCGTCGGGTTAGAGATGTATTATGTATATCTGTACTTTTTATACTTTGATGTTATGTCATGATGGTCATGTTTCTTGGACCTTTTTATCATGTTGTTGTTTCTATGTAACTGTCACCTATGTGTATGACCTATACTGGATGTTTTATACCCCAATAAATCTTGTTACTATTGTATTCCTTCTATTTCATATGTGATCACCATGGACACTTCATTTAAAGTCCCACGGGCAAAAATTCTTTGTTTCTTGATGCAATATAGGGATGGAGGTGTCTCATGTTAGGGAGCAGCTCTCAGACTTTCTCTTTTTTCTATTGAATCCAGGTGGAAGACACCATATGCCCTCAGTCTGTTGCTGCTCCTAGATCCAGTCCAGAAATACATTAATAAATATACATATATACTTTGACTATCCATTTACAATATGACATGTTTATTCATAGGTGACTTCCCTTCTCTGCTTGCGGACCTGGCTCCATGTGTGTGGCTCCGGACTTGGGGGTGGCGGTTCGTTTCCCCCGGGAGCTGCGATGCACAAATGGGGTTTACTTTCCCCTGCTGTCTCCGCCTCTCCATCCCAGAAGGGGCGGAGCCACCAGTGCATCGGCGTCATGCTGTGTGCCCCTGTGAGAGACTTCCGCACTGCGATGTCCCCACTTCCTTAGCACTGTCAACATCCGGACGGTGGGCGGATGCCTCTGCTGTGTCCCGCCGCACGCTGGCGGGCGCGGTGGGAGCGGCTTCCTCCCCACCGACGTTTGTATGACGTTGGGGGCGGAGACTACGGCGGACGTCCGGGTATTTAGGCGGGGGTTTTGGCATGGTTAGTCTTCTCTTTGTTTGGCTCCTTCCGTGCACTGGTGAGAGACCATACTGGTAGGCATCACTATTATATCCATATCTATACATGTTACTTCACCAATGCACCCATTATTTATAGGTACATTTTGAAAACACCACTTGCAACTTCTTGATTTTTATTTTTGCTCACTTACTATTTTTTTCACTCCCCTGTTTGTTTGTATCCCTCTCCTCTTCACTTTTGCAGTTTTTCTTGTCTTTTTTCTTTGCTAACTTCTTTCATTCCTCCTTTCTCCTTTCCTTTCTTATTCCTTCTTTCTCTCCCCTTTTTCCCTTTTCTTCTATTATTCACCCCACCTTTTCTTTTTCACTTCCTTCCCTTTCACATTACACTTCCCCATGTTCTGCAGGACACTCCTGTATCTCTTGTACCCTAGCCTACTATTCTATACTTTCATTACAATGCGACATTAACCATTCAAGTTCTATAAATACACATATTCATGTACCTTAGTATGATATACATGCTACGTAGGACTTTCAGGTGATTAAGTATACCTTAATAAATATACTTACATCTATACATTTTATTATAGAGGGCTTGCCCTGCTAGATTCATGGGTTACACGTGGGCTGACATCATCTTTACTTTTCTCCTGCTTTTTTGTTCTGCTTTTACTTTCTGTTTCATGCCCTGCTGGTCACCCTGCACCCACCATACTCAAGCATATTATTGCATACATTTTCGGATAGGGCTACTGCCACTATCTTAGATACATTTATATTTTTGTTTATACTTCATTACAGTGGGTACGCTTTACAACTATTATGGGTGACAGTCGGGTCCATCTTTCCTCTCTCCATGCAATTGCCATGCCTGCCCTGTGCCTGATCCTGGACCTCCGCGTCGTGGTCTCCTCCCCCTCAGCTCCCGGGGGAGATGCATTTCCGCCGCCCCCTACCTGGGACCGCCCTCTTTGGGGTCAAGTACCTGACAAGTAGGTATCGGATTACTAGCTCTGACTTCATGTTATTGTTCAATTACAAACCATACTTCAACACACTATTTACTTGTTATTACAGACATCAGATATACACATCAGCCCCTGATGAAGCGAGGAGAGCTCGCGAAACGCGTCGGGTTAGAGATGTATTATGTATATCTGTACTTTTTATACTTTGATGTTATGTCATGATGGTCATGTTTCTTGGACCTTTTTATCATGTTGTTGTTTCTATGTAACTGTCACCTATGTGTATGACCTATACTGGATGTTTTATACCCCAATAAATCTTGTTACTATTGTATTCCTTCTATTTCATATGTGATCACCATGGACACTTCATTTAAAGTCCCACGGGCAAAAATTCTTTGTTTCTTTTTGTACTATAAAGGGCTAATTTTAGTTTTTTTTTTCACCCCATTATGTTACTAAACGTCTTAGACCTGGTTCACATCTATGTGTTTTTTGGTGCTTTTTGCAGAACGCACTACAGTTCATTCACGTGGTTTCCTATGGAACACGTTCACGCCAAATGGTGCTTTTTTGGTTCAATATACTTCAATAGAGAAGCTGCAGAAAAGCATGTCATTTTTGCAGCAATTTGTGTTTTTTTAATCTGCCCAACAACAAATTGGCCAAACAAATACAAAAACGCAAATCACAGCAAAATCACTTGCACAAAAATCAAAACGCACAGCAAAAAGCACTGCAGAAACAGATGAAAAGCAAACTGCACAGGTGTGTACTGAGCCTTATGCTGGCCACACGGATCAATTTTCAGACGAGAATATTCAGACGAAAAATCTTTGTACATTCACTGAATGAAAGAACGAACGTTCTTAAAATGACATTTTTTTTGAAGGAAGACATTGTTTTTGTTTTTAATAAAAAAATTTGATCACTAAGTGATGACATTTACCAGATTCACCCTTTAATAGTATATACAGTATATCTCCTCTAATAGTATATACAGTATATCTCTTCTGTCTGTTATGCTCAGAGTGGATTCGATATTTTGCTCCCTAACCATATAGTTGGTTATTTATATTTACCACTGCATAGAGATATTTAAGAATAAATTACCTTTTTTAAAAAAACTTACACATTAACTAAATTATACACCACACTTTTTTTTACGGTTATTAACCGAATAATCGATTAATCGAAACAATAATCGTCCAACTAATCGATTATGAAAATAATCGTTAGTTGCAGCCCTAATCCATTATATGCCCAATTACTTGCATTTAAGCCTTCAAAATGGGCACTTTTGATTTTTGACGTTCGGGTCCCATTGACTTTAATAGGGTTCGTTATTCGGGGCCGAACTTTCGCGGTGTTTCGAAAGTTCTGGTGCAAACCGAACAGGGGTCCGTTCGGTCCCTAGTGACCATACTGCAGGAGGATGAAGGTATTAAACCATCATGGCTTCTTCCTCTGCACTCTTTCCCATAATCTTTTACCATATGGTAAAAACGAAGCCTCTACTGTGTAGAACACTAAAGCTGCTGGTCCATCACATATTTGCCAGCTGTCCCTCCTTCTGTATGACAGTCTACTTGAAAATGATCCCACATTCCCCATGTATAACGAAATGGTCCACCAGGCAGGGAGTAGCATGTTTCTGCAACCAATGGCACGCTAAGTGCACCGTGATTCTTTCCTATCACAAGAAGCGGCTGTTACAATTTTTTTCCTGGACTTTTTCTTCCTGGTTACTAAGCCATCCTGTTTCTCATTACCCCATTTTGTTGTTAGCATGGAGTTGGTACTAGGGCCTGTTTTCCATCACTGGAGCCTGTAGGCACACACTCTTTGGCACCCAGAAGAAAATACTCTTAGTTAGAATCAACTCTTTTACACAGAATTTTTTTTTAAGAACAGGGATGACTGTTTTTCTACCGATAATGGGAAAAATAAGTGGTCAGTAACTGTATAGGAAAAAGCTGCCTCTTTCCATCCGACATCTATAGATACAATTCTGTTATTAGAGGTCAGTTTTGCCCTGATTGTTGTGCAACCAGATGAGAGACCCTCAATATAAAGCTGCAGGACCATTCTCTGTGTTGGTCCGAGGGACCATGTGATGGGGCATATGGGACCTTTGTAGTCATGTAACTATCCTAAATTATCATGGGTGTCGGCCGTTCACACCATGTGCAGTCACCTGTGTTTTTGTGCACCAAATCAATGCAGGTCACTGCAAAGGCACATAAAGGACAACGGTTTTCTATGTGCCTTGTAACTGAAAGCAAAGCTATAAAACCTAAATAGTTGTTAGTAATTTGACCCTTCCAGGGACCTGTCCATTCAAATGGATGACATGGAAATGCATGCCAACGTGCATAAAAATGCGACATTAGGCAATGCAATGTTAAATGCACATTAATGCATTTCAAAGCATTTTGGTGAGTTTTTTTGTGCATCATGGTGTGGAAGCTTCTGGGACCTTCAAACTAAAAGTGATATTAAAGGCTTTCTTTTTTTTTGTTGTTCAATAAAAAACATGTCATACTTACCTGATCTGTGCAGTGGTTTTGCACAAAGCAGCCCCAATTCTCCTCTTCTCGGGTCCTTCGCCAGCGCTCTTGGCTCATCCCTTCTGCCGAGTGCTCCAGGGCAAGCAGCTTGAAATGAGAGCACCCAAACAGGCTTGTTCACAAGCCGCAGCTCGGCCCGCCCCCTCTCTCTCCCCATTGGCTCACTGGCTGTGATTGACAGCTGTCTCAGCAAATGAGGGGGAGAGCCGACGCTCTCGTGTACAGCCCTGGAGGAAGATCAGGCTCAGGTAAGTATTAGGGGGGGTCGGGGTGGGGGGGAGGCTGCTGCACGGAGGAGTTTTTTTACCTTCATGCATAGAATGCATGAAGGTAAAAAACCTTGAGACTTTACAACCACTTTAACTCCAGCTTTGTTTGGACCAAGCTGGTCCTGTTGAACTATTTCCTTCTCGAATACATGTGCCCGATGTCTGCACTGTATAGACTGTATGTAGCATCAGCTACATACAGTATACAGCACTGTGTTCTGGCAGCAGTATGGGGATGTCGCCTCCCACTCACCATTCACAAGAAGCCTTGTATTTTTATGAATGAAAGCAAAAGGCTTCCTCTGGTTGGCTGAAGTGGAGCTTGTGACATCACTTGCCCGCCTCTCCACCTCAACCAGTTAGAGGAAGGCTTGTATTAATTCATAAAATACAAAGATTTCTGTGATTGGCTGAGCAGCCCGAAACACAGCACTGTATACTATATATATATATATATATATATATATATATATATATATATATATATATATATATATATATATATATATATATATATATATATCTGCTACATACGCTTTTTAAGGGGACGCATCTGTTAGTGAAGGAAGCGGTTTGCTAGGACCAGCTTGGCTCAACAAAATATTTAAAGAATATGTAAACCCAAAATTTGATATTCCTGATATGTGTCTGCTGTATCGTGTACTTGTATGAAAAGTATCCTGTTCTCTATGTATTGCTTCCTTTGTGTGAAATCCCTGGTGTTCCTGCTTTCCTATCAAAAACTGACCACACTACATTTGAGAGCACACTATGGTCAATTTTTTGGCTGTGCTGGGAACTCAGCTTGCTCTCCTGCAATGATCAGACTTGTCCTGACACCACCCTGCACAGCCACTCACTGGAAAGTTCAGTGTGCTGCTGTTTCTCCTCCCTGAGCTCCTTGTGCAGCTGAGAACAGGGGGTATGTTATCACTTAAAAAAAGGGAGGGGGGGTATTTATAATTTTTAAATTATTATTTGTACCTAAATAGTGTTGCCTTTCATTTCTATTTAAAACTGAATGGGTTGTTTTACAAGGTGAGGGTTTACATATACTTTAAAGTTAAATGAAAGTTGGGGTTGGTCTTTGATTCTCTGTTTTTGCAAACATGGAAATGGTTTCTTGCAGACAAAAGATTATTCTGCTGAACCACCTTACCTGCTACCTCTCCTTTTATTCCCATATGCCCCAGTAGCATTCTAGTTGTAGATGAACTACAGGTCCTAGCTTACCTCTCCATCAGCCAGAACTAATGATTCCTCCACCTACAAAACTGCCAGTCCTGCGCTAATGCCACACTATACGCTGCCCATGCTTCCCGCAGAGTGTTGAATGATCTCATCACAGCAATGTAGAAGTATGACAGAGAGCAGAGCAGGACTGACAGCTGTTAATCTGATCACGTTGGTGCCAGTGGATTTGCTAGAATACGTAATTCACTTAATAACATTGCTTTGTTATTTTATATGTTTTGCCTGTAGGAATTTGGCACTCACACAGTCTGTCTCCCAGCCAGCTGCTCCAGGTAAGCGCACCATAAAGTTACTGTATGTAGCAGATGAATGTAAATATATGGAATACATGACATTTTCAAGATGAGAAAACTTTGCCCGGCTTACAAAGTTAGGGGATTAAACACAAGGCTTTCTCACTTTCAGTATAAACCAATCAAATGCCTTGTCCATACAGGGCAAAGCAGCAGGTTCGCCTAAAGTAGAGTTCCAGGTATAGATATCTTATAGTTTCATTGGTCCAGCTTGGACTAATATAACTATACATATACCATAATTGGCCGATCCTCCTAAGTAGACACCACTGCTCCAGTGATCTCCAGTTGCTTCCAGGCCATGTTCCGAGCAGCTGGCCTGCTACTTACTAAACCCAGGAGGTTGGCTGCTCAGCAGAGGTGCCATTCAGAGAATGCTGTGCATTTTGTAAATGGAATGCAAAGCGTTCTGTGATTGGACAAGGTGGAGAGCGTGACCTCACTGCCCCGCCTTTCCACCTCATCATATCAGAGAACATTTTGCATTCATTCACAAAAAGAATGGTGCTGGTGTTGAGCAGCCGACCTCCTCTGTTCAGAATGCTTCAGGCCATGAGACCCAGAAGCTAGTGGAGACCACTGGAGTATCTGTGTCTACTTGAGTGATTTGCAGCTTTCAGGGGCATTGGCCAGGTATAGTATATGCATAGATACACTGGTCCAAGTTGGACCAATGCAATTATATGTAAAATGATCATATCTGGAATTCATGTTCACCCCGGCCGTACGCATTTATGCGGCCACTTGGCTGGTGGGCCTTAACATTACGCGGCCCTGTTTTAAACAACTTACCATGCTGAGAGTGTGCTTCCTGCACACTCCCAGCACAGTAGCCAGCAGGGATCTGTAAGCTCCCGATGCATACTTGCGATTGGGAGCTTTCTGACCATGTGACCGCTGTTACAGCCAATCACAGCGGTCACAAGACCCTGCTATTAGAACTCTTAAAGGGCCTGGAGGCAGTCAGCCTGAAGAGGTTAAATGCTCCCCTCCCTAGTAGCACATGCATGCGTTTACTTTTTCTTATCCACCACTCAGTTCAGCCACCTGGAGCAAAGAAAATCCCTGGTACTTCCAGGTATGGGAAGAGCTGAGAAAGGCTGTCATTAGTCAACAACAGGTATACTAAGAGTAATGCCACGTACACACGACTGAACTTTCCGTCAGAATAGACTCCAACGGAATTCCGACGGAGTTCCGCTGAAACAGACTTGCCTACACACAATCACACCAAAGTCCGATCGTTTAGAACGCGATGACGTAGGACGGGAATAGAAAAGGGAAGTTCAATAGCCAGTAGCCAATAGCTGCCCTTGCGTCGTTTTTGGTCCGTCAGAATAGCATACAGACGAACGGTTTTCCCGTTAGGAACTGATTCTGTCGGAAAGATTTGAAAAATGTTCTATTTCTAAGGTCCGTCAGAACTTTAGCAAGAAAAAGTCCGATGAAGCCCACACACGATCGGAATGTCCGGCGGAATGATTCCGTCTGACCTTTTCTGCCAGAAACTACGGTCGTGTGTACACGGCATTACGCGGCTTTTCTTGGAAAAAATACAATCCCCTCTGGGTGATCAATTGCAATTGCAGAGATATTAACATCCTTTGTAAAAGATTCCTACCTGTTTCTGCTGTGCAGGAGAAGCTGTTTGTTTCTCCATGTCCATGTTCTGAATAGAAGGGGCTGGTTCATCTGATGCACTCTCAGTGTTAGTAATGAGAAAACTGCAGTGTCTGCATCGCTTTAAAAGTAATAAATCCTTTGGGAGTATGTCACCAAATCTGAAATTCTTATTGCAAGGGGCACCTAAAATCTGACTTTTATCTTATTGAAGACTTCTGGGAAAATACTGTGAGCCAATCACACAAGCAGTTTCCGGGGGGTTCTGAACACCAGTAGTGTACAAAACGTCTGTGGGTTGCCATATTGCATTGAATTTTACCCCCAAAAAATACAGTAGCTGCAGATTAAAAAGAAAAAGTAAGTTTTATTTTTATTTTCAATGCTTTAAAGCTGAACTCCATGTATGCTTTTAATCGCATATTTACATTGGTCCAATTCGGACCAATGCAAGTATGCGTATCTCATACCTGAGGGACTGCTGTGGAAGCTGCTAATCACTGTGATGTCACCGCCCTTCTTCTTCTCCTTATCCAGTGAGAGAACGCTTTGTATTCATTAATTTATTAAAAAAAATATATAAGACAGTCTGTGGATGGGGGCAATGCTGAGCATGCGACCCCTTGTGGTCAGTGGGCAGAGTGGAAGCTGCTTGCACTGGACCCAGAAGGTGGCAATAATCACTGTAGTAGTGTCGACTAGCTTCCACGGAAATCTCTCAGGTATGAGATATGTATACTTACATATTAAAAATTATATATATATTTTTTTGGAGAAAACATATTATGTACAGATATACAGTATATATATATATAACATTTTTATTATTATTTTTTTTTTTTCATTTTTACGCTTTTGGTGTGTGTAGTTCCTGTCTTTTCCAAGCTGTAATGCTTCATCCAACCCGATAATGTTTTCCTCAAGATTGTAAAAATCTAGATATGCTAAATGTCCCTGGAAGTTCTGCTGGCAGCCATGAAACTGGACTGCAAATATTGAAGGTGTGACTGTTTTTTCAATTGCATAATGTGTGAGTTATCCGTAGTGAGACTCGGCTCTCTCACAGCAGAAAGAAGGGTGTTGTTTGATAATACTGAATATATTTTTCCTCCAGGAGCAATGGTAAACTTCCTTATTCCGTATACCACAGTATACAGCAACATCTCAAACAGCCAGCGACATGACAGATACCATACCCTCACGTCTGTTTGGGTCAAGGTTTTAGCTAGAATCAGTCTGTTCATTTTTTCTTTTATAATGTATTGCCAAGTTCCGTAGCAGTTTTCATAGACCTTTCTTGTCAGTTCTCGTAGAAGGTCTAGGTCCCCTACCACAGTCAATCGTGCTCCCAACCGATTGCTTGGGGGAAATTTTACGGTGAGCTTTACAAAAAAAAAGTCTGACCCGTAAAAGAAGAGGCACTATACTTGAGGGCAGGGGCTGATATGTAAAGTAAATGTATATATATGTAAAGTGCTGCGTGATTTGACGGCGCTATTTAATAGACATGTGCATTTCGTTTTTATTCTGAATTTGTTTTCTAACCGCTTCAGCCCCAGATCATTTGGCTGGCCAAACACTAGACCACTTTTTGTGATTCGGCACTGCGTCGATTTAACTGACAATTGCACGGTCGTGCGACGTGGTTCCCAAACAAAATTGACGTCCTTTTTTCCCTACAAATAGAGCTTTCTTTTGGTGATATTTGATCACCTCTGCGCTTTTTATTTTTTGCGTGATAAATAAAAAAAGAGCGTCAATTTTGAAAAAAACTCTTTTTTTTTTTACTTTTTGCTATAATAAATATCCCCAAAAAATATATAAAAAGACATTTTTTTTTCCTCAGTTTTGGCCGATACGTATTCTTCTACATATTTTTGGTTAAAAAAATCGCAATAAGCGTATATTGATTGGTTTACGCAAAAGTTATAGCGTCTACAAAATAGGGGATAGATTTATGGCATTTTTATTAATAATTTTTTTTTTACTAGTAATGGCGGCGATCAGCGATTTTTATCGGGACTGCAACATTATGGCGGACATGTCGGACAATTTTGACACATTTTTGGGACCATTGGCATTAATACAGCGATCAGTGCGATCAAAAATCCATTAATTACTTTAAAAATGTCACTGGCAGTGAAGCGGTTAACAATAGGGAGCAGTGAAGGGGTTAATGTGTGTCCTAGTTTGTGTTCTAACTGAAGGGGGATGGGGACTGTGCAGGGACAGACGATCTGTCAGTTCTCTGCTCAGAGAACCGGAAACTGGTTCTGCATACTGTTTACACACACAGTTCTGGGTTCTCCGTGTGCCCCGGGCTAACGCGGGAGCCCGGCGGTGATAGAGCGAGGGGAGCGAGCAGGGGAGCGCAAGCGCCCCCGGCGGCGTGCACACGCCCCCTAGTGGCCACAGGGCGAAGCAACGTTACATAACGTCGTTTCGCCCAGCCATGCCATTCTGCCGCAGCACAACTGCGGCGGCTGGTCAGCATGTGGTTAACGAATTTCAACAAATTCGTTAATTCGGAAATATCCGAATTAACGAAAACTTATTTAACAAATTTTTCTGAATATTCGTAAATTAGAAAATTCGTAAATTCAAAATTCTAAAAACACAAAAATTTGAAAAGCTGAAATAATAACTAATTAATAATAACTTAACTATCACTAACTTTTAAATTATAGGTATTGGAATTGCCTTTCAAATTTGGCTGTTAGTGAACGTAACGAATATGAATTTATCCGAAATAACGAATGCCGTATCTAAACGAATGGAAGGTAACGGATTAATAATAATAATAATAAAAAACTTTTATTATTATTTATTATTAATTTGCTCCATTTGTTTAGATGCGGCATTAGTTATTCTGGATAATTCATAACTTCGGATAAATTTGTATTTGTTACATTCACTAACAGCCAAATTTGAAAGGAAATTCCAATACCTATAGTTTAATAGTTAGTTATTATTAGTTATTCTTTCAAATTTTTGGATTTTCTTTCTTATTTTTGGTTTTTCGAATTTTCGAATTTAAGAATTTCAATCATAACGAATGACCCAAAAAATGAAAAAAAAAATGAATGAAACTAAAACTAACAAATTTTTCGGCAGTGCACATGTCTACTATTTAAGCACCTCTAATAAATAAATAAAATATACTTGCTTGCTTTATGGCCCCTTTGAACCGTTGGATTGGTGAATACCTGCTCCCCTGCCTCAGGCTATGGTTTTCCCCGCTGGTTCATGTCCTGTAGTGACATACGAGACATTGGGAGAAACCACTTTCTTCAGTAGGAGGAGCAGGTGGGGAAGCGGGACCAGAGTGATGCTTGCTCCTTAGTGAGACTGGTAAACAAAACTCAAGCTGTCAGAGAATTGACAGCCTGGTTACAAGGGACACAAGTTGCATGTACGGGCTTGTTCACATAGGTGTACTACAGCGTACACCCGCGCAAGGCCCATGTGTGCCTGCATGGGGATGCACAGGTGTTCCCGCGCAGGAAGTCCCATTCAAGTCAATTGGGACACAGTAGCGGCACGGATACAGCTGCTGCTCCCAATTTGACAGCCGTATGCATGCGGGTCCCCGAACACACACTGTCTGTATATCTATAGGTAATTGCTCCACGTGCGATTACATGTGAACAGCCACCTACAACGGCCTGTTATTGGCTTGTACAGAATTCCTGTCGGCAGCTGATCGGAAACATATGGTCGTACCTGCCACTGAAAGACACTGATCTGGGTGGTGCATAGACCTAATCGGCCGTGTGCATGAGCTCAAGATAGAAACTTGATTTGTTTTAATACTGACATGCTTTTTTGATTTGTGTGCTGTGTAACATTTAAATGTCCAATCAACAGGCTGGGGATAGGCAACAGCGGGTTTTTTTTAAACTATACTAGTAGTAGTGATGTCAGCTCCTAGGTTATGTGAACAAAGTTAAAAATATTGTGGGACGTAAAATGGTTCACCTGTATGCATTTCAAAGGTGTGTTTAGAAGCTTGGCCAGCAGCAAGCTTAGGTATATCAAGGCATGGATTAATTACATATTTAGACTATTATTTTATTTTTTACTAGTATTGGCAGCGATCTGCGATTTTTATCGTGACTGTGACATTGCGGCGGACACATCGGACACTTTTGACATTATTTTGGGACCATTCACAATTATACAGCGATCAGTGCTATAAAAAAACATTGATTACTGTATAAATGTCACTGGCAGGGAAGGGGTTAACACTAGGGGGTGATCAAGGGGTTAAATGCGTTACCTGGGGAGTGATTCTAACTGTAGAGGGAGGGGACTCACAAGGGGAGGAGACCGATCGGTGTTCCTCTGTACTGGGAACACACGATCAGTCTCCTCTCCCCTGACAGGACGTGGATCTGGGTGTTTACACACCCAGATCCACGTCCCGGCTGTTACTTGCAATCGCGGGTGCCCGGCGGACATCGCGGCTGCTGGGCACGCGCACCGGCTCCCGAGTGACGCGGCGGGCGTGCGCGCGCTCGCACCCTAGACGACCGGGAAGCCCAGGACGTCATATGACTGGAGATCCCTCCTGCCGACGTCATTTGACAATAGCCGGGATGTGAAGTGGTTTTGATAACAGATCAACTTTAAATAGGAAAACCTCAGTTCATATGATTTGCAATTCAGGTTTCCAAATAAATCAGAGTCGGCAATAGCTAAATCCATCTAGCACCTGCGTATGTGGGGGGTGTAGACATTATTTGTGCATAACGCCGCTGTGACCATAAATGCTGGCAGATTGGTAATAGCAACCACAGATGCTTTTTGTTCCGGATTTGGCTGTGGTCTTCTTTAACCCGTAAGTACAACTGGAAAAGGCACGTTGCGCTTGAAGTCATTATATCCACTTCGATCGATAGATGCGTTCCCCTATCCCACGCATGGAGGGTCCAAATCAGAAGTTCTGCTTAAAAACAAAACTAGAGAAATAGATTTTAAAACAGACTTTTAACTTCTTCCTGACACTAAAATCGCGATTCTCCAACAACTCGCAGTAAAACGCTCCAGGTTACTGATGCTTGAAAACTTAGAGCCTAAAATGTTTTTTCCATGCTTCAAATGAGCAGCACAGCTTTTCCGGGAGTTCCATCGATCTGCCTGGAAACACAATCCACTTTGGCAGGTTTCTGGATTAGCACTAATGGATGGAAGGATTGGACTCTGTTTCTGTAATGGAGAAAGCGGGACGGTCAGTTAGCGCGGTGCAGTGAGCAGTGATTGGAACATGGCAGCTGTTTAGCCCTGGCAATTTTGATCAGAAGAAAGCGCTGCTGATATAGTAAATCTGTCACTCGGGCGACTCGAGTGAAACCTGAGTTGTGTATTTTTACAACCAAAATTCTTTCATTTGAATGCCTTCGGTTCATCTTGTTTGCAGTTCTATGCTAAAAGATTCCACTCAAAATTTAAAATTAAAGTGGTAATAAAAAAAAAAAAAAAGTTCATTATATTGCAGCTTATCAGTTCTTGCAAAACACACACTGTTTCATTTACATTGTCCCCTCTATTTCTCTATGTGGATGATGGCATTGTAATTATTTTAACCACATGCCGACCAGCGCATGACGATGTATGTAGGCACAATGGCACAGCTGGGCAAATGGGCGTACAGGTACATCGCCTTTAAATCGCGCCATTGTGTGTACTTCGTGACCGTGCCCGCGGGTCCCGTGGACTTGATGTCCGCCGGGGGCCCACGATTGTGTCACGGAGCGGCAGAACGTGGAGGTGCCTATGCATAGCTCCCAACTGTCCCTGATTTCGAGGGACTGTCCCTGATTTGGAGCAATGTCCCTCTGTCCCTTATTCCTCCTCATTTGTCCCTCATTTTGGTCTGATCTATATAGATGTGTATAAAATGCACTTTTTATCTATCAAAAGTGTTTTCCAGTGCTAAACCTTTCATCTGATTACTAAATTGCTGCATTTGTAAATTCAAAAAAGCCAATATAAAGGAATAGTAGTGGTAAAAAAAAAAGCACTTGTGGGTTTAACCAATTTTCTTTTTTTTGTACAATTCTCCTTTAAGGGGGTGGGGCAAGGGGTGTGTCCTATGCTTTTGGTGATGGGTGTCCCTCATCACCATCTCAAAAAGTTGGGAGGTATGCCTAAGTAAACAAGGCATTTCCCTGTTCTGCCTAGTGACATGACAAGGATCTACTGCTCCCTGTCATCGGGAGCAGTGATCTCTGTCATGTCAGTGGTAGCCTCTCCCCCCACCCCCACCGTTAGAATCACTCCCTAGGACACACTTAACCCCTTGATCGCTCCCTAGTGCTTAACCCCTTCCCTGCCAGTGTCGTTTACACATTTCATTAGTGCATTTTTATAGCACTGATCGCTGTATAAATGACAATGGTCCCAAAATAGTGTCCGATGTGTCCGCTATAATGTTGCAGTCACGATAAAAATCGCAGATCGCCGCCATTACTAATAAAAAAAGAATAATAATAAAAATGCCATAAATCTATCCCCTATTTTGTAAACGCAATAACTTCTGCGCAAACCAATCAATATACGCTTATTGCAGGTTTTTTTTACCAAAAATATGTAGAAGAATACATATCGGCCTAAACTGAGAAAGAAATTTGTTTCTTTTATATATTTTTTGGGGATATTTATTATAGCAAAAAGTAAAAAATATTGCTTTTTTTTTCAAAATTGTCGCTCTTTTGTTTACAACGCCAAAAAATTAAAACCGCAGAGGTGATCAAATACCACCAAAAGAAAGCTCTATTTGTGAGAAAAAAAGGACATCAATTTTGTTTGGGTGCAACGTCGCACGACCGCGCAATTGTCAGTTAAAAGGACGCAGTGCCGTATCGCAAAAAGTGCTCTGGTCAGCAAGGGGGTAAATCCTTGCAGGGCTTAAGTGGTTAATAAACAAAAATCGAAGTACCTATTTCCTAATCGATATACAGCTGTCACATGACTCAGCTCTTTCCCAGCCTGTCTGCAGTGAAACATAAGAAAGAGGAGCTTCTAGTCCTTTTATTTTGTACCAATAACATGGTGTAGGTGGATTTCTGTCACGCCCCTCCAGCCTTTGTCTTAGAATAAGAGGGAGGTGAAGCCTCCATTAATCTACATGTAATACCCCGCCCCATTGTGTTTAGCTGGTTAGTGGGCATGGAGGAGGTGGGAGGGAGTGGGCTGTCATTAATCGCTGCTTATACGCCCACATGTATGACTCTATACTAGAGTCACATGGGCTGCGAGCATGTGCAGAGCCAGCTGCAGCTTCCATTGGATGCTAATCACACAGCTGCATGATTACAAGGTGGCAGGAAAACCCTTCGGCTCCATTCACACCTAGCGAATTGGAATTGCGAGCAAAATTTGAAAGTGGCAGAATCACGCTGAAATTGCAGCAAAACAGACAAAGCACATTTGGGTGCCGTCATTCTTAAAGTGGATTTTCACACTTCCGTAGCACTCTTCTCCTGTCAATCCCGCCCCCCTCTGCAGCATAGATATCAGGATTTTTGTTTGCTTTTGTTTTTCTCTGTAAAAGCCTCGGCCTGCCCCAATCTTCTCACATTCGCCTAGGTGAATGACACAGGTTGTCCCCGGTGTCTCCTGGGATGTATGACGTGCAGTCCCATTTAGTAAGGAGAAGGGGGCGGGCCTAGAAGACCAGCAGCTGTCAGGAGGCGACATGGCAGCACTGAACCCGTGCAGCGGCTGCAGAGAGGAGGATCCCAGCAGGTCAATGCTGGATCTACTGGCTAGGTGAGTATCCTTACTGTGCAGAACACAGTATCAGGTAAGCAGGGGAAACAATATTAGGGGGGAGTGGAAAGGCTGAAGTTCCTCTTTAAAGCGGAGTTCCACCCAAACCCAAAAGTGGAACTTCCGCTTTAAGGACTCCTGACCCTCTGACATGCCACATTTGGCATATCATTATTTTTTTTGGGGGGGGGGCAAGTTTTGACGGGTACCTCGCTCCCACTTCCGTTCTCGCCACCTTGGCGACTCAAGTGGAAGGTCTCCTCTCCCCCTCCCTCCCTGCAATCTTCTGGGACACATCACAGGTCCCAGAAGATTGCCTGGCCATTCAGGGCACGCAGCTGTCACAGCTGGGTGCCCACACTAGTAATGCCGGCGCCGCGGAGAGACAAGGGGGAGAAGTGAGGCTTCGGGCAGCTGCATCACCGGATTGTGGAACAGACAATGGCATGCAATGCCAAGCTGCTGCTAACACAGTAAACAGAATATTGGCATGCATTAAAAAGGGGATTAAAAAGGGGATTAATTCCAGAGATAAAACAATAATTCTTCCACTCTACAAGACTCTGGTCCGGCTGCACCTGGAGTATGCTGTCCAGTTCTGGGCACCAGTCCTCAGGAAGGATGTACTGGAAATGGAGCGAGTACAAAGAAGGGCAACAAAGCTAATAAAGGGACTGGAGGATCTTAGTTATGAGGAAAGGTTGCGAGCACTGAACTTATTCTCTCTGGAGAAGAGACGCTTGAGAGGGGATATGATTTCAATATACAAATACCGTACTGGTGACCCCACAATAGGGATAAAACTTTTTTGCACAAGGGAGTTTAACAAGACACGTGGCCACTCATTAAAATTAGAAGAAAAGAGGTTTAACCTTAAACTACGCAGAGGGCACTTTACTGTAAGAGCGGCAAGGATGTGGAATTCCCTTCCACAGGCGGTGTTCTCATCGGGGAGCATCGATAATTTAAAAAAACTATTAGATAAGCACCCGAACGACCGCAACATACAGGGATATACAATGTAATACTGACATATAATCACACACATAGGTTGGACTTGATGGACTTGTGTCTTTTTTCTACCTCACCTACTATGTAACTATGTAACTATGTAGGTGTGTTTATTAAAAGTCAGTAGACTTTTGTAGCTGCTGACTTTTAATAACAAAAATGACTGGAACGTCGCTTTAATGGAACCCCAAATACGTTGCGATTTTGCCACAACTGTCACATGTCAAAAATGCATGAAATTCATCCCCCAAAAAGGTGCACAAGCTTCTTTTGCATGACAAATGCGCATAGGGAAGCCCATTCAAGTGAATAAGCTGCCCGATGCGTTACACGCAGAAACGCATATAAATCATGCTAAAAAATGGGAACGAACGTTCCTTCTACACGAGATGTGAATGAGGCCTCATAGTTCTCCTGTCTTGTGGGCCCCTAAAATTTTATCCTTTATTAAACACTCTGCATTTAGCACCATTGTTGGTTATTATACGACACATCAAAGCTCATCCTGTGCTGAACACTTCTTGGCAAAAAACCTGAGAGCGCCCTCCTGCTACACGGGACGCCGCTGAACCCAATCTCTGTGTGCTGTACAGCGGGCGCACAGGAACGGCCTTGACATACTGTAGCATACATGGGAGCAAAGGTGGGAAAAGGGGGCTTTGATCTTTGCCCACAGAATTCCCAAAGAAAATCTGTGAATGCCCCCACTCGGAGAGTCCAATAATGAAACCAGCAGGACGCGATCGCTTTCCAAAGGCCCGTTTTTTGAGCTCACAGCCACTGCAATGAAGGATAGACAAAGCAGATGAATGAACGGGGAAAAAAAAGTTGTTTCAGTTCTTCAGTAAATCCTTTCAGCTCTTCTCAGAAGCCAAGCTGCATTCCACAATACAGTCATCTCCAATGTGAAATAAAAAAAAATCATTATACCCAGCCCTCCCCGTAAGTGGCAAATGGTTGTTTCCAAGCAACTCATATATTGACATTTAGCACTTTGGCTGAATGTGAGAATATTTTATGTAAAGACTGAGCTGAGAAGACAACGTGGCTTTTCTAAACTAGATCATCAAGCTTTGTTATAGAAGGGGGAAAAAAAGACGGACACTAAAAATAAAAATAAAAACCCAAAGTCCCCAATTTTTTATATTCTTTCTTTGCAATGGAAGACTAGAAGCCAGAAAACAGCTCACCGACACCCTCAAAAATGCTGTTTTCATTTTTCACCTGTGCATTATGCCAACGGGCAACGCACCTTCATTCATTATGGGAGCTCACTTTTTTTTTCCTGATTTAGACATTAACCACTTAAAGACCGGAAAGAAATTTGCCCCTTTAATGACCAGGCCATTTTTTGCAACTGCGTCGCTTTAACTGACAATTTCACGGTCATGTGACATTGTACCCAAACAAAATTGATGTCCTCTTTTTCCCACAAATAGAGTTTTCTTTTGGTGGTATTTGATCACCTCTGTGGTTTTTACTTTTTGCGCTATAAACAAAAAAAGCGACAAATTTGAAAAAAAATAATATATTTTTTTTAATCTATAATAAATATCCCCACAAAAAATATGGCTAATATGTATTCTGCTACATATTTTTGGTAAAAAAATAATAAGCGTATATTGATTGGACTGCACAAAAGTTATAGCGTCTACAAACTATGCCCTCCTGTCCCTTCTGTATTGACTTGTACTGTAATTGTGCTGTCCCCCCATTACATTGTAAAGACCTGCGCAAACTGTTGGCGCTATATAGATCATGTATAATAATAATAATTATGGCATTTTTATTATTATTTTTTTTTTATTAGTAATGGCAAGGATCTGCGATTTTTAGCGGGACTGCGACATTGCGGCAGACAAATCGGACACTTCTGACACTTTTTTGGGACCATTGACATGATCAAAGCTAAAAATAGCCACTGATTACTGTATAAATGTCACTGGCAGGAAAGGGGTTAACACTAGGGGGGCGATCAAGGGGTTAAGTGTTCCATAGGGAAGTGTTTCTAACTGTATGGGGGCTGGGCTGACTGGAGGAGGAGAGAGATCGCTGTTCCTTATCACAAGGAACAGACGATCTGTCTCTCCTCCCCTGATAGAACGGGGATCTGTCAGTTTATACTGACAGATTCCCGTTCTGCCTGTCTGGGGGTGATCGCAGGTGGCCTGCTGGTTGGCTCTCCCGCTCGCGAATGGGCGCGCGCGCACCCACAAATCGACGCGTACACGCCTGACGTACAATGATGGCGATTCGCGCAGGGGAGCCAACTTGTCCCAGTACAACTGCGGTGGGTGGACCGTAACTAGTTAATGTAGAACTTTAGGCAAAACTTTTTTTTTTTTTCATTTTAGATAAGTAAGGGAGGGTTATAACCCCTGTCAGATTTTTTTTTTCACCATCTGTGTCCCATGTTAGAGATTTCTCTTCACTTCCTGTCCCATCGCCAAACAAGAAGAGAGAGAAAATCCTTACAAATTAAGGGAATCCCTATGGGGCCCCCGAGGTCACCAGAACTAGTTTCCCCATTGGAAGATTTTTCCTTTTGGGGACAACCCAAAATTTTGGCTTTTCTTTTACTTTCACTTTCAATGATAATGGCAAACAGGACAAAGAGAGAGGGTGAATCTCCATAACGCGAGCGCAGGCTGCAATAAAAACCTGACAGATGTTCTAATCCTTTTCCCCACTATCCAAAACAAAAACAAAAAAAGCTTTGCCTTCAGTTATACTTTAATGATGCAGGAGTGACCACACACAGGAAAATAAATGCAATTACTGCACGTGGGCATGACCTCACACTTGCGATCTCGTCTGTGGGGACACTATGTGGAACACAGCAGGACAGAGAAGTACCAGCTTGCACAGGGCACTCCCTAGCTGGCTGGAAGAGCGAGGCATCGCTCTCTTACTGGTGAGTGACGTTTTCAACAGTGAAGGAGTGAAATTTTACTCATCCAGCCAGTGAAGGACTGACCTATGGATTCAGGTAAATATTTTCAAGCCACTTATTAGCAATCCTGTCATTGGCAAATTTTCGGCAGCAACAGGTTCATAAGTGTGACATTGGCCTTAGAGGTATGGGGGCACCATAAAGGGATGTATAGTTCATTAAATAATAGCAGTATTAATAATTCATCAGTGGCCTTTTTGGCTGGATTTACACTTGTGCGTTGTGGTATTGCATGGTTCCCTAATTAAAAATCACTGGCATTACCCCTCCACCATCCATGTGACCATGTGTGTCTAGCCCAGCGTTTCTTAAACTTTTAATACTGAGGGTCCCTTGATCTCAGGGAACCCCTGATAATAATAACTATATCTACAGCCCATGGTACAATAGCAGGATGGTCCCACCAATCATCTGTTGTTACATTGGTGGTCAGTGGGCAAAATGCTCCTTGCATTGGTGGTCAGTGGGAAAAATGCCTCTTACATTGGTGGTTGGTGGGAAAATGCTCCTTACATTGGTGGCCAGCACTGCCTTAACCCTCTTGGAAATTGAGTTCACCAGAGCTTCACAGGTTGCCACTGGAGTCCTCTTCCACTCCTCCATGATGACATCACGGAGCTGGTGTATGTTAGAGACCTTGTGCTCCTCCACCTTCCGTTTGAGGATGCCCCACAGATGCTCAATAGGGTTTAGGTCTGGAGACATGCTTGGCCAGTCCATCACATTTACCCTCAGCTTCTTTAGCAAGGCAGTGGTCGTCTTGGAGGTGTGTTTGGGGTCGTTATCATGTAGGAATACTGCCCTGTGGCCCAGTCTTTGAAGGGAGGGGATCATGCTCTGCTTCAGTATGTCACAGTACATGTTGGCATTCATGGTTCCCTCAATGAACTGTAGCTCCCCAGTGCCGGCAGCACACATGCAGCCCCAGACCATGACACTCCCACCACCATGCTTGACTTTAGGCAAGACACACTTACATAGTTACATAGTTGCATAGTAGGTGAGATTGAAAAAAGACACAAGTCCATCAAGTCCAACCTATGTGTGATTATGTGTCAGTATTACATTGTATATCCCTGTATGTTGCGGTCATTCAGGTGCTTATCTAATAGTTTCTTGAAGCTATAGATTCTCCCCGCTGAGACTACCGCCTGTGGAAGGGAATTCCACATCCTTGCCTCTCTTGCAGTAAAGAACCCTCTACGTAGTTTAAGGTTAAACCTCTTTTCTTCTAATTTTAATGAGTGGCCACGAGTCTTGTTAAGCTCTCTTCTGTGAAAAAGTTTTATCCCTATTGTGGGGTCACCAGTACGGTATTTGTATATTGAAATCAAATCCCCTCTCAAGCGTCTCTTCTCCAGAGAGAATAAGTTCAGTGCTTGCAACCTTTCCTCATAACTAAGATCCTCCAGACCCTTTATTAGCTTTGTTACCCTTCTTTGTACTCGCTCCATTTCCAGTACATCCTTCCTGAGGACTGGTGCCCAGAACTGGACAGCATACTCCAGGTGCGGCCGGACCAGAGTCTTGTAGAGCGGGAGAATTATCGTTTTATCTCTGGAGTTGATCCCCCTTTTAATGCATGCCAATATTCTGTTTGCTTTATTAGCAGCAGCTTGGCATTGCATGCCATTGCTGAGCCTATCATCTACTAGGACCCCCAGGTCCTTTTCCATCCTATATTCCCCCAGAGGTTCTCCCCCCAGTGTATAGATTGCATTCATATTTTTGCCACCGAAATGGATTATTTTACATTTTTCTACATTAAACCTCATTTGCCATGTAGTTGCCCACCCCATTCATTTGTTCAGATATTTTTGCAAGGTTTCCACATCCTGCGGAGAAGTTATTGCCCTGCTTAGCTTAGTATTGTCTGCAAATACAGAGATTGAACTGTTTATCCCATCCTCCAGGTCGTTTATGAACAAATTAAATAGGATTGGTCCCAGCACAGAACCCTGGGGGACCCCACTACCCACCCCTGACCATTCCGAGTACTCCCCATTTATCACCACCCTCTGAACTCGCCCTTGTAGCCAGTTTTCAATCCATGTACTCACCCTATGCTCCATGCCAACGTACCTTATTTTGTACAGTAAACGTTTATGGGGAACTGTGTCAAATGCTTTTGCAAAATCCAGATACCCCACGTCTACGGGCCTTCCTTTATCTAGATGGCAACTCACCTCCTCATAGAAGGTTAGTAGATTGGTTTGGCAAGAACGATTCTTCATGAATCCATGCTGATTACTGCTAAAGATACCGTTCTCGTTACTAAGATCTTGTATATAGTCCCTTATCATCCCCTCCAAGAGTTTACATACTATTGATGTTAGGCTAACTGGTCTGTAATTCCCAGGGATGCACTTGTCTTTGTACTCCTCACCTGGTTACCACCCCACACGCTTGACACCATCTGAACCAGAAAAGTTTATCTTGGTCTCATCAGACCACAGGACATGGTTCCAGTAAACCATGTCCTTAGTCTGCTTGTCTTCAGCAAACTGTTTGCAGGCTTTCTTGTGCATCATCTTTAGAAGAGGCTTCCTTCTGGGATGACAGCCATGCATGCTAATTTGATGCAGTGTGCGGCGTATGGTCTGAGCACTGACAGGCTGACCCCCACCCCTTCAACCTCTGCAGCATTGCTGACAGCACTCATATGTCTATTTCCCAAAGACAACCTCTGGATATGACGCTGAGCATGTGCACTTAACTACTTTGGTTGACCATGGCGAGGCCTGTTCTGAGTGGAACCTGTCCTGTTAAACCGCTGTATGGTCTTGGCCCACGTGCTGCAGCTCAGTTTTAGGGTCTTGACAATCTTCTTATAGCCTAGGCCATCTTTATGTAGAGCAACAATTCTTTTTTTCAGATCCTCAGAGAGTCCTTTGCCATGAGGTGTCATGTTGAACTTCCAGTGACCAGTATGAGAGAGTGAGAGCGATAACACCAAATTTAACACACCTGCTCCCCATTCACAGCTGAGACCTTGTAACACTAACGAGTCACATGACACCGGGGAGGGAAAATGACTAATTTGGCCCAACTTGGACATTTTCACTTAGGGGTGTACTCACTTTTGCTGCCAGCGGTTTAGACATTAATGGCTGTGTGTTGAGTTATTTTGAGGGGACAGCAAATTTAAACTGTTATACAAGCTGTACACTTACTACTTTACATTGTAGCAAAGTGTCATTTCTTCAGTGTTGTCACATGAAAAGATATAATAAAATATTTTACAAAAATGCGAGGGGTGTACTCACTTTTGTGAGATACTGTATATATATAGATATATATATATCTATATATATATAGATATATATATATAGATATATATATATAGATATATATTGTATAGACTGTATGTGCGTGTATATATACATATATACTGTATATACACAGTATTTATATATATATATATATATATATATATATATATATATATATATATATATATATATATATATTTATATTTATATATACTCAACTGCTGTCATGATATATATATATATATATATATATATATATATATATATATATATATATATATATATATATATATATATAAAAATCTATCTATCATGACAGCAGTTGAGTGTAGAGACATGGCCTTCCCCTCCTCCTGAGTAGCCATGAAAAGACCCCCTGTGTATAGGGCATTAGCTCATTCCTGATTGGTCACACTCAGGATCTCCGCACTCCTGTCCTGTATCCATGAAACACGATCCTGTCACTGCAGGGGCTGGGGGGAGGGACACCATCCGGGGGTCAATACCAGAAACTCAAGCTAGCCTTGGAACTGGTGCTTCATGTGTCACATCTTCCACATACGTGTCACATAAATCACACATACAAGTCATACGATACAGGCTCATTATTAGCATGGCATTACACACAGCCACCTCATCCATGAAAACCAAATGCACACTTTCAGTATATTGGCTTATACAGAGGAATGTGCACAGAGCAGTCACAGGCTGATCCACAAGGCTTGCCAACCCAAAATGTATTTATTATGGCTCACCCCGCCCTGAAAATTGGGGAAAGCATAACAACACTGAACTGCCCGCAGTCGTATCCTGAAGTTTATATTGTCAGGATTTTATACCTTTACTAGTAATATCTTAGTAATTTTCTTTATTGACACAAAATGACGGTGTGTATATTAGGAGCAATGGTTAGGTGACTGCCATGTGCACATAGAGACCTCCTTACTAATTTGGAGGGCCGTCAATAAATATACTTTCACTTGTGCATTAAATGTAAAGCATATCTAAATATCTAATTCCAATCTCTAAAATCATAAAAGCTTTGGCATGTTAATGTAATTTCGAAAATGGTTTTAGTTTTTTTTTTGTTTTTTGTTTTTTTTAATTACGCAGCTTTTTTTTTTCAAAATTCTTTTTTATTATTTTCAAATTAATTTTCAGCTTTCATTAAATTAATATCTGGCAGTCCTGACATACGGGTCCTTGTTCAGGCACGTCCTGTTATGGAGTGACAACTGTCTCCCAGTTGTGTTCCTGTGGTTTCACTTTGTCGCCCAAGCCCACAATGAAGGCTACAAGTGGCAATTTCAACACACATTAGCCCCTCTATGGATAAGCTTTGGCATACCACAGACAGGATCACATACCTCCCAACTTTTTGAGATGGGAATGAGGGACACCTATCAGAAAAAGCATGCAGGCATAGGACACACACCCCTGCCACACCCCCTTAAAGGAGAATTGTACAAAAAACAAGACGTTAAACCCACAAGGGCTTTTTTACCACTACTATTCCTTTATATTGGCTTTTGGAATTTACAAATGCAGCAATTTAGAAATCAGATGAAAGGTTTAGTGATGGAAAACACTTTTTGATAGATAAAAAACATCTATATAGATCAGACCAAAATGAGGGATAAATGAGGAGGAATGAGGGACAGAGGGACATTGCTCCAAATCAGGGACAGTCCCTTGAAATCAGGGACAGTTGGGAGCTATGGCTTTGGGGTTGTGTCATTTCCATTTAGAATTTACTGGCCGGTGCATTTGACCTGCAGTTTACCTCCTGACCTGCATTTGACCTGCTTCAAACAGGATTCACATCCCTATAGACTTAAATTTTCGAAATGAATACAAGACTTACTCTGATTGGCTGAGATGGAGATTGTGGCGTCGTCTACCCACCTCTCCATCTTAGCCAATCCAAGTGAGCCTTGTACTCATTCAGAAAATACAAAGCTTCCTGTAAATGGTTGAGCAGCACTCAGCCCTACTTGATTTTGAATCGGGGACGAGACGGGAAGCCCCCACTACGCTGACGGAAAACAGCGCTGTATACTGTATGTAGATGATGCTACATATAGTTTATACAGTGCTCACAGCAGGCACATCAGTTCATGAAGATAATAGTTTGTTTGGGTCAAATTAACTTTTTTAAAGTGGCAGTGAGTTGGAGTTATGCTTCAAGGGCTCATTTAAAACTGCCTTGGCCCTCTGAAGAGTGATCTGCGGTGCATCAGTTTTCAGGGGAGTTTGACAGGTGGGGAGGAGGTATTATGTTGCCTCCTCACTGCCTGTTTTAGCTTCTAAAACAGGGATCTGCAATTAGCGGACCTCCAGCTGTTGCAAAACTACAAGTCCTATCATGCCTCTGCCTCTGGGTGTCATTATTGTGGCTATCAAAGTCTTGCTATGCATCATGGGACTTGTAGTTCTGCAACAGCTGGAGGTCCACTAATTGCATATCCCTGTTCTAAAAGATTGCACCACCTCCCCACAACCAAATGCATTGCACACAATTGCAGGGCAAGTTGCAGCACAGCCCCATTCCCTTGAATAGGGTGCATTTGGCAGGCAGTTTTGGGAGGATAACTTTTCCAGCACCACGATTCGTTCCACAGCATGTGTATACCCTTATACGGCTGCCTTTGCAGCTTAGGGGGACGTTTTTACTGCTCCCCAACTGCAAGTGTAAACTAAGCTAAGTGAACAAAAAGCAATCGACACAGAAAACTTGCCATGAGAAATGCCATGCAAACATTTGTAGGCGTAAAATTTGAGAACCTGCTAGCCAACATTTGTTGACGGAAAGTCCAACAACAAATGTTCGAGGCAGAATACACACGGATGGACTTTCAACCAACAAGCTCACATCCAACATTTGTTGTCGGAAAATCCAATCGTGTGTACGGGGCATTAGAGTAATCTTCTGCCTTACATGGTCTGCATAATCCCTGCAGACTGCATTGCAAGGAAAAGGTTGTCCACTGACACCAATGTATACAGTATATTGGCTGGAGTAACACTTACACTATTGGGGTGTTGTAATTTCCCTGACTTACGATATGAACACAGTCAGCAGTTCAAAGTGCTGTTAAGAGATGAGTCTTTATCAAGCCCTAACAAAGGTCTTCTATTAAATCCTATAGAGATTCTAATAACATCCACCGCTCAAGCCCTGAAGAAGAGGGAGGCCTTTCCCCTGAAAAGCGTATTTGATGCTCTTAATACATGTTTCAAAAAGACCTCTTATGCCGCGTACACACGACCGGACTTTATGGCATACTTGGTCCGGCGGACCGGAGTCCGTCAGACAATTCGATCGTGTGTGGGCTCCAGCGGACTTTTTTTCCCCAAAAGTTCGACGGACCTAGAAATGAAACATGTTTCAAATCTTTCCAACGGACTTGAGTCCAGTTGAAAAGTCCGCTCGTCCGTATGCTAGTCCGACGGTCAAAAACCCGACGCTAGGGCAGCTATTGGCTACTGGTTGTGAACTTCCTTGTTTTAGTCCGGTTGTACATCATCACGTACGAATCCGTCGGACTTTGGTTGATCGTGTGTAGGGAAGTCCGTTCATTCGGAAAGTCCGTCAGAAAGTCAGTTGGAAAGATCACCGGACCAAGTATGCCGTAAAGTCTGGTATATATATATATATAAACCTTTCTACTAGGTGCTCCTCAATACCCACCCCAGAGTTTATCATCTGCTGAATGCTCCTTTTGCCGTGATCAAAGAACTAGCAACCTAGGACCAGAACAAACTTTACATACATTATACCTTTGTCACCAATCGGCCCCCTTAGAAGAAGACGCACTTAATTCTATATGCATCAAACCGCATCTCACTTCTATCATTCTAGTGCTCTCTCACATACACATGAGTTACTATTGGGGACAGTCCAGTAGTGTATTTAGGTTTTGTGCTGCCCTAGGCCTGACTAAACTCGTGCACCCCCTAATTAAATAATTAAATATGACCCACCTCTTCCTGTCAAGGCCACACCCATTTCTGTTTAAGACCTGCCCTGCAATTTTCAAGTGGGGACACCAGTTTTGAGGGCCTGGGGGGGGGGTGGATTCCCTTAATTTGCATACATTTCCTCTCACTTCCTGTTTGCCTATGGGGCAGGAAGTGAAGGGAACTCTCTGCAAAGGGACAGGGATAGTAAAAAATAAGCTGACAGGGGCTATAACCCTCCCTTACTCTATCCAAAATGAAAAAAAAGTGTTGCCCATAGTTCTACTTTAAGCACAAATTTCTGATCATTTTATGGAGAGGACTAAGAAGATATAACCATGTCAGTGGTTCAGCAGAAAACATATAGCACAGTGAGGAAGGTTTGTGGTCCAGGATGAGAGGACAGTCAAAATTAGAAGTGGCCACCCCCATAAGGTGGCAAGCAGTGCAGCCACCTTATGGGGGTGCTAGACTTATTTGCCTCTCAGCCCAGTCCGCCCCATAAGACTGGCGCTACACTAACAGAGCAAGCCGGCGGGCACTTTTTCCGTGCTGCCCCCCTGCAAAGTGCTGCCCTAGGCCTAGGCCAGGATTAAGGGTTGGGACAGTCCAGATGGCACCAGGGCAAGAAAGCAGACACAAACAATGATGAACATAAGCGGAGGGTTCAAACTCTTTCTTTGTGCAGAGAACCTCTCCAGCCACTGACGGGAAGACTAGGGGAACAGTTGGGAAATCCATATTTGTTTTGGAAAATCCTGTTCATAGTGAAATGATCGTTAAAGACATACTTGTGGTCATCATAAACCAACTGAGTTCTTAGCGCACAGCAGTGGAGTTACTGGAAGACGAGGAGAAGGCGTACGTAGCAAACATTCTGCAGCCTTTGTACCTCAGGGATCTCTCTGGAGTTTGGCTTTCCCTAATTTCAGCAAAGGGTCATGGGAGAAATGCTATTGCTGCCTCTGTCCTATCTTTCCATATCCTAAGATGAACCCTAATAAACAGAGCTCGTACCTTGTAGCAGTGTCAGAAAACATTACAAAGCAAATTACCCGTGAAACTATGGCCGCGGTCCAGCCTCATGTACTGGGATGGAATAAAAATGATTTATTGCACGTTTATGATTCATATAAGTGATTGGAAAGTTATTTGTGTTCGTGGCTTATTGCTTTATTCTGTCCTTATTTTAAGTTATTGGGTGCTTTCAGTGAGCCTTTATTTTGAGTTGCAGTTTTTGTTGCAGTAACACCTTTTAGCTCCTAAAAATATATATATATATATTTTTAGAACAATTTTTTTTCTTTCTAATCAGGTAAATATGAAAAAGTATAACTCCGCAGGTCATTTTCTCGCTGCTCCTTAAGCCCTGCTGTATAGAAGCCATGGTTGGCATGCATTGTACTGATGAGGGCCATCAAGCCTGAAATGGCTAAGGATAAGGTCACCTTTAGTAACATGTTACATGTTACACCCATATTTAGGGTCAAACATGTTACTAAAGCACCTGACCTGATCCCCCATTGTGACAGCAGGTGGGGGGATCTTCTGATCATGGTAAACAGGACAAATAGAGAGGGTGAGTCTCCCCAACAGGACACAGGAAGCAATAAAAACTGTCAGGTGTTCTAATCTCTCCCCACCCTGTTCAAAAAAAAAAGAAGTTTTGTCTTAAGTTATACTTTAACCACTTGCCGACCGCGCTATAGCCAAATGACGGCCTCCTGTGCGGTGGGCGATGGGCGGCCCGCTCTGTGATTACAGTATGCGGAGGATTTAGGTAAAGAGCCAATCAGCGGCTCTTTACCATGTGATCAGTAGTGTTCAATCACAGTTGATCACGGATGTAAATAGAAGCCGGTTATCAGCACTCCTTTCCTCCTTCTGACAGCCTGAGGAGATGAGAAGAGAGCCGATAACCGGCCTCTCTAAAAGGGACATGTACACTGATAATCAGAGCCAGTGGTGGCTGGTGCTCCATTTTTTTGGGAGAGGTGTCAAACTAACCCACCACCCAGGTCAGGTCCTTACTTACCCCATCCAGGTAGCGGTTTCCCCGGCTTCTCCTCCTAGGTAATCCAGTTTTAGGATCCGCTTCCTGTACTGATTGGCTGGGAGGAGAAGCCAGTAGAGAATAGTGAATACTGATTCGCTAATGTCACTTTTTTAGTGTAAAGTGGGTGGGTTTGGGGCGCAGAGCCCAACCTTTTTGAAGCCAATTAGAGCCTCAGACTCTAATCATGTGCTTCAAGAAAACAAAAACAAATATAGACCTATGAGTAAGGCACCCCGCGTGGAGACTAGGGGAAGGCGCATAGAGATTAGGGGGGTGGCGCCCCTGCGCCCCTTATGGACTGGCCGCCGCTGATCAGGGCACTAATTATCAGTGTCCTGGTTTTTAGTGCAGTCCCAACAGTGCCCACCAATGCTGCCAATGTGTGCCACCCAGTGCTGGCAATGTTTGCCCACCAGTGCTGCCAATATTTGCCCACCAGTGCTTCCAATCAGTGCCCACCAGTGCTGCCAATCAGTGCCCACCACTGCTACCAATAAGTGCCCATCATTTCTGTCAATAAGTACCCATAAATGCCCCCTCATCAGTGTCACCTATCAATGCCGCCTACCAGTGCCCATCAGTGCCGCCTATTAGTTCCACCTATCAGTGCCCATCAATGCCACCTATTAATGCCTCCTCATCACTGCCCATCAGTGTCGCCTCACCAGTGCCCATTAGTGCAGTCTATCAGTGCCCACCAATGAAGGAGAAAAATGGCCTGTTTTCAAAATTTTATAACAAACTTTGAAAATAATTTAGTTTTTTTTTCAAATCTTTTCGGTCTTTATTTGTAGATTTAGCAAAAAATAAAAACCCAGTAGTGATTAAATACCACCAAAAGAAAGCTCTGTTTGTGTGAAAAAAAGATAAAAATGTTGTTTGGATACAGTGTTGCATGACCGCGCAATTGTCTTAAAAAAAAAATTGGCTTGGGCAGGAAGGGGGTAAAAGTGCCCAGTAGGCATGTGATTAAAATAAAACTGATCAAAGACCATAATAGTTTACTTTGAATTGAGTTTGTCAAATCAGGTTTGGCCTAAGCTCACTGCCATTAGATGGAAGACCAACTGTAGTGTGTCCCAAGAATTTGTTGCAGCACTGACAAGTGCAAAGCATGCATAGAGCGTTATGGATCTACATTCCGTCATACACTGCTCTGCACGGCCAACATCCATCCTCACTTGCAGAACAGTCACCTCCTCATAACCGGTCATCAATGGCAATGGGGTAGCGGGCATTGAAGAGCAAACAATCCTTCCATGATTTTGAGTCGCCATTGTTTGACAGCTCCATTCACAGATGTCCGCCAAAAAATCCCATGGCCTCCAAAACCCAAAGTTCTCATGGAACAGCCTCAGGTCTCTTTAGAAAAACAGAGACAAATTGCAGAGCCCGTAGGCTAAACAAAGAATAATCCAGAGAGACAATGGACACGACAGAGACCTTGATGAGATAACGAGGCCTGTGCTGAAAATGGTTTAGGAGGACCTGTCAGCGTAGGAACAATGCCCTCCTCATAACGTGGAGACGCAGGGAGGTACAGCAGGTCTCGGAGATGACAGATCCCCAGCTCACCTCTTTCAGGTGCAGAATAAGGAGCAGATTGTGCCCGGCTATTATGATAGGAATACAAATCAGTATTCTGTTTCCTGAGCACAATAGCAAATACCTCTGGGAACGCAAAGCCAGCTCCGGCCTTTGTGCCTTGGTAGATTTGTGCGTCTTGAAGTAGAATGGCGCTAAGCACTATAAGTATGTATAATAAGAGCATAACATAAGACCACACCTAGAAATAATCAACTTACATTTTACGGGTTCCCTGTACCTGTTTTAGCCACAAGCACATAGACAAGTTTGAATACTTAAAGCATAGCTTCCAACTGTCCCTGATTTCGAGGGACTGTCCCTGATTTGGAACAAAGTCCCTCTTTCCTCCTCATTTGTCCCTCATTTTGGTCTGATCTATATAGTTGTATATAAAACACACTATTTATCTTTAAAAAAGTGTTTCCCAGTGCTAAACCTTTCATCCAATTTTTAAATTGCTGCATTTGTAAATTACAAAAGCGAATATAAAGGAATAGCAGTGATAAAAAAAAAAAAGCACTTGTGGGTTTAAAGTGATTGTAAATAATCACCTTGTAAAACAACCCATTCAGTTTAAAATAGAAATGAAAGACAAAACATTTTTGTATTGATATAAAAAAAACATTATAAATACAGGCATACCTCACTTTTAAGTACACAATGGAGTTTATTTACTAAAGCTGGAAAGTGCAAAATCTGGCTCACTTCTGCATAGAAACCAATGAGCTTCTAACCCCAGCTTGTTCAATTAAGCTTTGGTAATAAAACCTGGAAGCTCATTGGTTTCTATGCAGAAGTGAGCCTGATTTTTCACTTTCCAGCTTTAGTAAATAAACCCCACTGTGTACTTAAAAGTGGGGTATGCCTGTACCCCTTTTTCCTTTTTTATAAGTGATCACATTCCCTCTGTTGTCAGCTGCATAAGAGCTGGGGGAAGGAGAAGCAGCAGCACACTGAGCTTGCCAGTGAATTGTGTGCAGCGGGGGCGTGTCTGGACAAGTCTGATCATTGGAGGGGAGTACACTGAGCTCCCAGCATAGCTAGAGAACTGAGCATGGTGTGCTCTCCTGCTTAGTGTGGTCAGTTTTTAAAAGGAACACAGAGGGTCTGGCAGGATCACCAGGGATCTCACATAAAGGAAACAATAACAAGAGAACAGGAGACTTTCTTATACTAGTACATGGTACAGCAGCCACATATCAGGAATATGAGATGTTGGTATAACAAATACTTTAACTAATCTTTTTTTTGTGTGTGTTATAATTCACCTTTAAGGGGGCGTGGCAGGGGGTGTGTCCTATGCCTAAATACTTTTGCTAATAGGTGTCTCTCGTTCCCATTTCAAAAAGTTGGTAGGTATGCTTAGAGAAGAATTCCGGGTATGGATATTTTATACATAGTTACATTGGTCCGGCTTACTCGCGGGGCTGTGGTGTCCTTTCCTCCTCTGCTGAAGTGTGGGCAGCGGCCGCGGCGGCTCCGGTGTCCGCTCCTCCAGCGGCTTCCTCCGCCGTGTATCTCCTCTTCCGCCAAAGCGCTAGGATCGCCTGACGTTTTGGCCAATCGGCAAATAGGTCTAGCAGACCTGCCTCCTGATTGGCGGGGAGGAACTTTAGTGTGAAAATAGCAAAAATTCATTCGCTATGGTCACACAACTGGGTGGCTTCAGAGCGCTATGCTCTGCGCTCTGAAGACTATTTTTTTTTAAGCCTCTGGCTCTAATCAGATGCTTCAAAAACCACCCACCCCGCATTGAAATCCATGGTTCGGGACCACTGATATGTAGATCAGGGGGCCGGACGCATGGATAGGGGAGGCGGCACCCGTGCGCCCTCTATGGATGGGCCGCCACTGATTGTAAGATTTTCTTGTTGTACCCCCTGTGATACATGCGAATATTAATGTGTGAAATGTTCTCTGTCTGTACTATTGTCTTTTGATAAATAAAGCATTGGCAAAAAAATATCAGTTTGCAAAAGACATGGTGAAACAAAAAGACTTTTCTTCAGAACAGTAAAAGGTAGGAATCTGCTACAAAGTTTGTTAAAACCCCTGCAATGTACACTGATCACTCAGATGAGATTGTTTTTTTTTCTCAACAAAAGTGGAGCTACTCTTTAACCCCTAGACAGTTCGCAAACATGCGGCCTCTCAGAAGGTGGGCCTTGGCACAGAGTGGCTGCATATTTGCGTACCAATTAGTCAACACAGCTGTGCCAAGAGCACGCGCCCTCCGCGCTCCCGCTGCAGTTACTGGCGGGACATGGGAAGCTTCTGACCGCAAGAAGCTTTCCGATCATGTGATCGCTGTGACAGCCAATCACGGTGGTCACATGATCATAAACCCTACCCTGCCTCCTGGCATCTGAAACCTCTTAAAGGGCTGGGAGGCGCCAACGCAAAGGGGTTACTTTTGCTTAGCAGCATCCTTCTGCTTTCTTAGTTTGATAAGCTGTGAATATTTACAGCTCCAGAATCCTATTCTACCAAAGAAAGCATTCCCGGCACACCTCTGGCTATTCCAGTAAGAGGTACAGTAAAACTTTGGATTGCGAGCATAATTCATTCCAGAAACGTGCTTGTAATCCAAAGCTATAATAAAAATAGTTTTTTTTTTAATTTTTATTATAGTTTTTCTAGCACAGACACACTTACTTGATTATATTACTATTTTGCACGGGTATGAAATGTGATTAGTGTTTGCAGCTGTATCACTAGAGGTTTAATTTGGAGGCATTAACCCATCTGTGGCTCGCAAGATCTTCCTATATATTTTAGTAATCCAAAGCACTTGTAAATCAAAGCGAATTTCCCCATAAGAAATAATGGAAACTCAAATGATTCGTTCCATAACCAGTTTATTCATAAGTCCTTCAGTTTATAGTCCATTAAAAAAGATTACAGCAATGTGACCAGGTTGTATAACCATAAAATGTCCATCCACAAATGGAAGCCTCCACAAGGGGATTAGAAGCAAAATCCAGTAGGAGCTCCAGAGTATAAAAGAGAAGAGAGGCGCCTCTATGTGTAGCAATATGGGTACATTTAATGAAGGTACAACATTTAGCAAATCACATGTTTGATGATTAAAAGAGGCACAAGATGTCCACATAGACCGTCCTCCACACCGCCGGCTCTCACCGCTGTCAGTCTGCAATGGTGACCGGGAAGACTACCCTGCAGTAGAGCAATCTGAAAGCGAGTCTTGAATCGCTCGTGGAGCGCAGAGTGGAAGAGAGGGCGTCGATGGTGGTGTGAGGGATGGTCTATGTGGACATCTTTACCCCGGATCCCCGCATACTTAAATGTGTCTGTTTAAATCATCAACCATGTGAGTTGCTAAATGTTGTACCTTCATTAAATGTAACCATGTTGCTACACTTAGAGACGCTTCTCTTTTATACTCAGTTGACACTACTCTTATATCAAGACATCGCTTGTATATCAAGTCACAATTTATTAAAACATTTTGCTTGTCTTGCAAAACGCTCTCGAACCAAGTTAATCTCAAACCAAGGTTTTACTGTATAAATCGTTTAAGAAACATATGCCTCACTTATAGGACACTGACTGCTGATTTCCCACCACCAAACATTCAAATTCCATAATTACAGATGTGTTATATGTTACCTGGATACCAGGGATGCCAAATTTTACCAAAGCCATCAGACTTTCTGATCTTTGCTGTACTTGGCTGCTGTCAGCAGTCTTTTAGTGTGGTCAAAGCAGCACAGACACTAAGACCCCTTTCACACTGGGGCGGGCAGCCGTTAACGGTAACACACTGCTAGTTCTAGCAGCGCTTTACCGTCATTTTAGCAGTGCTATTCGGCCTTTAGCGGGGCGCATTTTCCCCCCGCTAGCGGCCAAATAAAGGGTTAAATGTGCCTGTGTAATGCCGCTGTCGAAGCGCTTTGCAGGCGCTTTGGCAGCAGTGCCCATTTATTTCAATGGGCAGGAGTGGTGGAGGAGCAGTGTGTACATCACTCCTCCACCGCCCCAAAGATGCTGCTTGCAGGACCTTTTTTAACGTCCTGGCAGCACATCGTCCCAGTGTGAAAGCACTCTGGCTTTCACACTGGGACTGCGGGGAAGGTGTTTTTCAGGCACTTTACAGGCGATATTTTTAGCCCAAAAGCGCCTGAAAAATGCCCCAGTGTGAAAGGGGTCTAAGAGGTTGATTTACTAAAGGCAAATAGGCTGTGCATTTTCCAAAGTGCAGTTGCACTCTCCATGTGCAGTTGCTCCAGAGCGCAGCAAATGAGATAAAGCTTCACTTTGCAAAGAGTACCCAATCCCATGCAAGGAAAATTTAAAAAAAATAGGATTTTTGCTTGCACATGACTGGATGTCGGAAGTCAGCAGAGCTTCTGCTCATTTACTAAGCTTTGGAGCAGCTGCACTAGCTGCAGTGCACAGCCTATTTGCCTTTAGTAAATCAACCCCTAAAGCCGTCAAAAAGCTACTAATTAGCACAAATTATTATCTCTTCCTGAAATGTGTTCTAATAAAGATCTATCATATAGAATATTTTTTTATAGATGCTAACAGCCCCTTTGTTGTGATCTTTAGGCACATTGGGGTTGATTTACTAAAACTGGAGAGTGCAAAATCTGGTGCAGCTGTGCATAGAAATCAATCAGCTTCCAGGTTTTTTAAAGTCAGCAGTTACAAACACTGTAGCTGCTGACTTTTAATAAGCACACTTACCTGTCCAGGGTGCCCGCGATGTCGGCCGCCCGAGGCCGATACGTTCATCAGATTGGGTCCCGGCGCCGCCATTCGAACTAAGGGAAACAGGCAGTGGAGCCCTGTCCATTTCCTACTGCGCATGCGCGAGTCGCACGGCGCTTTGTGAATGGCCGGCTGTATTCTGGGACACACACAGGTCCCAGAAGACAGCGCGCCCCATTTCCCAGAAGACAACACGAGGAGGAGAAGAATGAAGACTACCGCGGAATAGGAAGTGGCAGATTAGGACGATCTGCCTAGCAACAGCCATTTCTGGTAAGTAAAAAATGTTTTGTTTTTTTTTTAAATTTTTTTTCCACATTTTTAGAAGAGCCTTTTTGTGTTTTTTTTTTTTTGTTTTTTTTTTAGGGTGGACCTCCGCTTTAATCAAACAAGCTGAAGTTATACGTTATATGACCACCATGCACAGCTGCAATAGATTTTGCACTCTCCAGTTTTAATAAATCAACCCCATTGTCTTTCACATCGGAGTTCTTCTTTAGTACGGTTACATGTCCAACACTCTGTGCTGACAGGAAAATGATGAATGCGATTAAACCATTAGGAGGTTCCATAGAGAACAATGGTGAGAACTACAGTTATACATAATCTCCCCCATTCGGTCCTCAGCGATGAGGTCATCATTGCCCGCACTGAAAGTACAAGACCTGCTCGCTGTAATGAATCATAAAACTATGTGCAAAGCCCTCTGTGTGTGGAGCACATGGAGAATATTCTTCCATTGCTCAGCCTGGGAGATATAAATGCAGCTTCTCAGACGGGTCTTATTGCTATCACACTGGTGACTTCATCCTGACCCGTTGTGTTGAAGCCTGCAGTCCTGGGAACAATGAATGGTGGCATTTTACTTTTATTTATCATTTGATGTGCACTTCCATTTACAGTTTTTTTTAAATGGGGGAGCTTTTTTAGCCTATTCACATTAAACACGCGCGCATAACTTACTATATGTGTACGAGCATGTGTTCTTTTACAAACAAACATTGAATACAACGTACATCTATACCACAAGATTCACAGAGCATATATGGGTTTTCTAAAGGAAAAGCACAACGGGGGCTGTTAACTTTCAGACTATATCTGCCTGTTTAGATCTTTGCTTGGAATATTCTTCAGGAGTCAGGGAATAGGCGAAAAAGTAATTCCTCTGACTTATTTACTTGTGTCTTTAAATGCCAACTTGAGCTACTGAACTCTGTAAACAAAAGGCTTTTTTTTTTTTTTTTTAAAAAGCAGATTAGTATAGATATAGAAACGTGAAAAGGAGCCCACAATTCCATCTACTGGTGTAAGAAAGATGTATATACTTACCTATTTTCAGGCCACTCTGGTCCGGTCACTTGATCTGGCTCCCATTATGTCAGTCAGCGGCAGCTGTAGGGGAGAGGAGGGAGTGCAGACAAAAAATGGGCCATAGGAGCCTATGGGTGACATCACGGCTCTCAGGCATTCCAGCCATTGTTGAGCACTTTCTTCCCTCCTCTGCAGCCTCTGCTGACTGCCACAGGGGATCATGTGACTGGATCAGAGTGGGCTGGAAAAAAGGTAGGTGTATACATTTTTCTTACACAGGCTAATCAGCAATCGGTGTTAGGATTATATTAAAGACATGCTGGTAAATTAATTGGCTTCTGTCTAAATTGGCCCCAGTATTTGAATGTGAGTTAGGGACCTTAGATTGTAAGCTCCTTGAGGGTAGGGACTGATGTGAATGTACAATGTATATGTAAAGCACTGCGTAAATTGGCAGCGTTATATAAGTACCTTAAATAATAATAATAATAAATAATAATATATAGAATGAGGGAATGGGATTTTTAAGGTGCAAATTTGTTTGAAAAAGAGTAACAACTATATTGTGTAAGAAAGTTTTTTCATTTTAGAAAAAATAAAAAGTTGTTAAAAACACAACAATCGGCAAGTACAAATCAACAAGATTTTGTGGATACAGCATAAAAGGATAGAGTTCCCAACGTGTTTCACCCATATATCGGGCTTCCCAGGATCCCCTGAAGAAGCCCGATATATGGGTGAAACATGTTGGGAATTCTATCCTTTTATGCTGTATCCACAAAATCTTGTTGATTTGTACTTGCCGATTGTTGTGTTTTTAACAACTTTTTATTTTTTTTTTAAATAAAAAAACTTTCTTATACAATATAGTTGTTACTATTTTTCAAACTAATTTGCACCTTAAAAATCCCATTCCTTCCTCCTATATATAATCTATTAAGGGATATGGTGCTATTACTAAGTTGACTTGTCTGTGATCAAAAAACTTCCATTGGTGTTGGGAGTTATGTTTAGCCTGGAATTCTAATTTAAAGTGGTTGTAAACTCTTCCATATACCCAGTGAAGTGACTGGCCTCAGGTGATACACAGAGATGAAACAAATCCTCCTACATAGGTTGTATCTGTTTATCTGGATTCTTCTTGTCGCTCCATCCGAATTTATAAAGCTTGCCTGAGAAGTCATAAAAAGGGGGGTGGAGAGCGGAAGTTGCACTCTGCAGAGCTCTGAGAGCTGATTGGAGGGAAGGGACACACCCCCCTCCTCCCCTTTACACAGCATGCAGGAACAGAGCTGAGGTTGTCAATCAGCAGGAGCTCCCTCGCCTGTCACCTTTTTTCTATTGGTGTCAGTTAAACTTGTCAGAAGTGACTCATGCTAATAGCAGAGGAACGAAGCAGTAGACAGGAATGAAACTTAGTGCTCTTAATTGAGACAAGTACGCACTATAAAGGGATATGCTTTGTTCATATTTCACATCTGAGGTTTACAACCACTTTAAGCTGTTACATATCTGCAGAACATTACAAATCTATGCATGCCGCAGAGTATCACCCCACATCTGGTACCATGAGGGTAATATGCTTTCTTGCAATGGTGCCAGCGGCTAATGAGGAAGTGATTTACGCTTATGCAAAGTACCAAGCAGCATGATAATGCTAATTAGGGTGACGGCTGCTCTTTAATTAAGCCGCAATTCCTCCCAAAGTGGCTTTTCTCATGCAAATCCGGAGGGGTTGGCTGACAAAACAGCTTTATTTGGCAAACGCTGCACCTTCTTCCGAGCATCATTGTTGTGAGGGTGGCGAATGTATCGCCCATTACTCACCCGATTCTTGTCCATGCCAGGGTTCCCGCCAAAGAACTGTTATCGGCTTGATCAAAATGTCATTAATTATTGAGCCTGTCCTTCATGTTGATATACATAACCTGCATCAACGGGGGTGGCCTGATAAAAGCAAAACGATGCAGCCGTTTCAAACACGGCTTGCGTTAATTATGCAGAGGCGCGATAAAGAGCATTTGCGGTCATTACCACATAAAGGGACCTTCTAAAAATTCAAGGAAATCTGTTTTTGCGACCGATAGCTGATTGCATACCTTTTAAAATAAGGAAAAAATAATAAATTGTATCGAGCAAGCATCAGCAATGTCCATCAGAAAAATGAAGCTCCATTCACACCTGAGCGATATGCTGCGCATTTCCAGAAACTTTCAACATGAAAAGACCTATTATTACTATTGTCTTCCATGGTGCCCTTCGCACCCGAGTGCTGTGCTGCTGCTTGTTGCGTTAAAAAGTATGAGCTTCTTTTGGGGCAGAATCATGCCTTTTTGGCCCGTAGACTTGGGAGCAACTGAAAACAAATGACAAAAGCATTTTAGGCCATTTTTGTGTGTTTTTGCACTAAGAACACGTCTCTTCCTAGCGATCTTTGGCTTGTGAACAAAGTAGATGAGTCATGAGTGTCCATGCGTGGAGACTTTCACCTGCCTAGTAAGTAACCTTTACAGTCCCATAGCTCCCAACTGTCCCTGATTTCAAGGGACTGTCCCTGATTTCGAGCAATGTCCCTCTGTCCCTCATTTGTCCCTCATTTTGGTCTGATCTATATATATGTTTTTAAAATGCACTTTTTATCAAAAAGTGTTTTCCAGCACTAAACCTTTCATCTGATTTCTAAATTGCTGCATTTGTAAATTCCAAAAGCCAATATAAAGGAATAGTAGTGGTAACAAAAATCATTTGTGGGTTTAACCAATCTTGTTTTTTTTTTTGTACAATTCTCCTTTAAGGGGGTGTGGCAGGGGGTGTGTCCTATGCCTGCATGCTTTTGCTGATAGGTGTCCCTCATTCCCATCTCAAAAAGTTGGAGGTATGCAATAATAGTGATGTCCATTACAAGGACCATGGCAAGCAGCAGATCGCCTGGGAAAAAAATTGATGTAGCACCTTCCTAGTTAGGTTGCCAGGAAGCTAGGCTTATTTAGTTCTTTTTTGATCCAAAGTCAGTGGAGCAATGGTTGATTGCTTTTGGCTGATGTGGGTCTCACAGAGTGCAGGTTTGATTGCTCTCCCCTGACTTCCAGAGGCTTCTGGAACATAAAGGGTTGGGCAAGGCAAATCTCAGCCTGAATATTTATTGTGCTCCAGCCAATTCCTAGGGAGGTGTGCCCAGATGGTGGCTGGAGAGGCATATAAGTAGTCTGAGACGTAGAGCAGCAGGATTTATTTTTTCTTCTCCTCCCTATTGGGGGGGGGGGGATCTACCTGTCTAGGTGGGGCTGGCTACCCCCCACCTGCAGTAACTATTCTGGTATCAGCAGCCATTCACCAAGGTCCCAGCTGTGGCAGAGCTGGGGGTCCTAAGTCTTAGGATCCCTTTTGGAGCTAATCAAGGGATTCCACACTTGGTGTCTGATCAATACTGTAAGGAGGTATCTGGTGATCCTGAGACATTGTGAATACTGCTCAGGGTTGTTGGTGAGTGCATGCTGTATTCCTCTGGGTGGGCAAGCCTACAGTGGCGTCACTAGGGTCGGTGTCACCTGGTACTGTAAAACATGGTGTCACCCCACCCCCCCTAATTACAAAAATTACAATTTTTTGAAATTACAAATCTGCTCAGTTTTGAATGGACACAGGACGATCTGTACCGATCACTCACTGTGTCCAATTCAGAAAAAGAAAGGGCCAGTAAATTCCCCCACTCTCCATCCACCTGTACGCCCGCAGCAGCCAGCGGGAGAGGGAAGCTGGTGGCGATGCGTGAGCATAGAGGGGCCCAGGCACACAGGGAATCAGACGTGGGCAGCACAGGGAGGAGGATTGGTTTGGCGGGGCGAGCTGACAATAACAAAACAATGCTCTGTGTCTCTCCCTCCAGCAGCTTAAATCCGGTGGGAGGGGGAGAAACCGGCTTTCAGCTGCTGGAGGGAGAGATACAGACACAGGGCATCGTTCTGTAATTGTGTTCCTGTCCTACAAAGATGATCACAATATTAGATCTCACAGATGATCGTGCTTTCCTTCAGCCAAAACAAGGAAGAAGGAGAGGTCATCAATGTCTTATTGTTTTGTGGTCAATACTCATGATCATTATTCATATCTTGGTGCTATATTTGTTGCTGGAACTTGTAGTGCACTTGTCTAACTCTGTCTACCCCGGTTAGATTATTAGTACTCCTAAAACAGCTCCCTCTGCTGGAAATGCCAGGAATGCGGTGTTGCCTAACATTTGGGCAGTTGTATGGCTAGCTCTCTCTGCTCCTTTATAATGTAATAGAACTTTTATTGAACTTTGCATTTTTATACACAAGGTTTACATTCCATTCTTTTAATGGTCATCACTTGCTTAGATTCACAGTGCTGGGAGCCAACAGCGTAGTATGTGCTGAATAGTTATTTGCGGTCAGTCCTGTGTTTATTTTATTCTTAGCCTGTGGAATCCTTTGACAGGAAAAGCCTAAAACAGCAGCAGCTATTTATATAGTTGTGTGCTGAGTACACATATACAGAATTGTCTTCATTCACAACACAGCGGCCATCTTTCATGGGAACGAGGCCCCATCCTGTCGCCCTGGTAACGGCGTTTACTGTGCTTGCGTTTTCTAGGCTGGTGTGTCTAGACAATTTGAAACCGACCACAAGCGCAAGAATTAAATATTGGGAGGGAAAAGGAGGTGTTACCCTTAGAAACCAATCAGATGCTTTACTGAGCTGCATTAAAACCATGGCAGCCAATATCAGGCTGGTTGCTATAAGTTAAAATGGAACTTCCCCCATCTGATACACTAGGAATAATCTCACTTCTTTCCCACCCCAGCAATGTAAAAATGTAAAAAAAAAAAAAAAAACATTTTGTTTGTTTACTTTTTTAAATACTTTAGGTAGGCTGTAGCCACGGCCACCTTTCTGATCTAAACCAGTATGACGTCATCTATGCACTACAGCCTCCTGGAATATGTACCTCACATATCCGAAGATGCTTCAGGCCAGTGCCGGGACAAGGTCAGCCAGAGCCCAGGGCAAACATGCCAAATTGCGCCCCAACCCCCCCCCCCCCCAAAGATGTATGATAATGTGTCAACAAAGCCCCCCCCCCAAAAAAAAAATCAAGCACTAATTTGCATACTCCCAAAGCATAAATCCCCCTTCCTCCCAGTACAAATCCTCCCCCCTGCTGAAATCCCCCTCTCCTGGGACAAATCTTTGTCCCCCCATCTGCCCCCTAGCTCAAAACCTCTTTCTCCCCATATGCCCCCAGCACAAATCCCCCTCAAAAGAAAACTTCCCCCTCCTAGCACAAATCCTCCACCCCTCAAAGTTCCCCTCCAAAGCACAAATCCTCTCCCCCTACTCCAAATCTCCCCCTCCTGGCAACCCCCCCCCCCCCCCCAAAAGAAAGATCTTAGCATAAATCCTGCCCCCCCACCATATTACCTTTTCTAGTGCAAACCCCCCAAATCCTCCTCCTAGCACAAGTCCTCTTCACCCATCCCCCCTCCCAACACACACACACACCCAAATCACCACTCCTAGCATATCTCCCCAAATTTCCCATCCTAGAGCAATTCTTACCCCCTGACAACCCCCCCCCCCCCATTTTCCCGCTCCCAACACAATTTCCCTCCCCCCAATCTCCTTGTGGTGCCCCCCACTCACATTATACCACAGTGCCCAGGGCAGCTGCCCCTCCCCCCTTGTCCCGGCGCTGCTTCAGGCTTCCATTCATGTGGCTAGAGGTGAACAGACTCGTAAAGGTGGTGGGTTATCGGGGGACTACCTGAGCCAAAAAGAGGCAACTGGCACCTGGTGACGTCAACAACCAAGATGATGGTGCAGCACCCAGTGTGTGTAACAGTGGCACAGTAGATCACAGCAGGACAGTCCTGGATTTGCTGGCTGTGTGAATATGTAAAACCTGTATTAAACCAGAGGGAAAAAACGGTAAGGGGGGGGGGGAACCTGGGGGGAGTTCCTCTTTAAGCTGGACATACACAGTAATATTTTGTTTGAATGTTCATTAATTGGGCTATCTCTCCTCACATTCCAGAGATCCTGGCAGGGACTAATCTGCCGACCTGATAACTCCCCGGAGTACACAGCAAGGATGGCAGAGCAGTAGCAAAGCTACCTAGTCCCATAACAGAGTAGTAGAGAAACTTGGAGTTTTGCCAGAAATAGGTCTGTTGCTTACCTGCACACAGTCACAGCACCAGAGACAGAGCGGCTGCAAGTTCACTTCGGGATACTGGAAAAAAAAAAAAAACACCTCTCGGCAGTGCATTCCACAGAACTGAACGGACGTCACTTCCGGTTTATCACTGGCACAGAGAAGCCGGAAGTGGCGACGCAATTCTGAGGGAAAGCAACGCCCAGTGGTGCCAATCAAAAACAAGGCTACCATATTAACACTACGGAAGGAAGCATTCAGGTGCATTGAATTGCGCCACAAAGCAGGTCAAAAGCACACAAATGAAGCGTCTTGCCTGCAATCACGTGATTGCATAGACATGACGCTTCCCATAGAGCACGGTGTCCGGCGCCCGAACTTGTGCACTTAAATGAAATTTTTTTTTTTTTTTTTTAAAGGGCCCCCTTTTTTTTTTTTTTTTTTTTGTGAGTGCCTTGGGGGGGGGGGGGGGGGGGGCACACCCGTGCGCCCCCTATGGATGGGCCGCCACTGTTCATATGGACATTTTGAAAAATTGTTCATCAGAGCATTCCATTTTGCCTTCATTGAGTCAACTTATTTAGTTTAAAAGCCCTTCAAATTTCATTCCAACCTGCTCTGTGGAATCCCAGACATACTGAACAGGCTTCTTTTCTGCCTAGAAAAACATGCATTAAAATTTTTACAATTTTTTCCCACACCAAAACCACATTCACAGTCTGAATTTCGTTTGTTGGAGAAAATTTCATCCATTCTGTTCCACCAAACTTTCTTATCATTACGGTTGAAAACGATCATCGATTTGACCCCACTAACCAATTCTACTAGTGTATGGCCACGTTTCAAGTGGTATTATCCCCCCCCCCCCCCCAAAAAAAAAAAAAATTGTAATATATTGCAGCTTACCAATTCTAGTGGCTGCATTTGTTTCCTTTATTTTCACCTGGTGATCTTGTCCATATATGATTCATGAAAATGAATCAATTTCCTCATCCACACATTTGTGGTGGTTGGGGTATTGTATTGTGACAGGGGTGAGGTTCCTGCTTAAGCCACCAAATTTTGAACCATCTATGGACTGAATAAGTCTTTTATTTTTCAACTTCCTTTACCAGACCAAGCTGTCCAGGATATATGGCAGTTACAGGGTTGAGAGAAACCATTTATCACTGACAGGGGTGCTTACAATGTTCAGATTTTTTGTTAGTCAAGTCCATCTATATCTGGTAGTACATCTAACACTACTGTCTCCACAGATCCCGAAAAGATGAGTAAGTGATGCGCTACAAATATCTAAACACATTATATTACACCTATGTGTAAAAAACAATATTACTTAAACCGGATTTCCACCCAAAAGTGGAAGTTCTGCTTATCTGGCTCCTCCCCTCTCTGGTTTCCACATTTGACACCTTTCGGGGGGAGGGTGGGGGTGGGTACCTGTTTTTGACTTTTTTTTTTTGTTTGTTTTTACCTTTTGTACCACCACCCCCTCCCTTTAGAATGTAAGCTCTACGAGCCGGGCCCTCCTGTCCCTTCTGTATTGAACTGTACTGTAATTGTGTTGTCCCCCCTCTACATTGTAAAGCGCTGCGTAAACTGTTGGCGCTATATAAATCGTGAATAATAATAATAATAATACCTGCTCCCACTTCCGGATGATCCCGCCTTGGTGAGATCACCTCGCAGTTCAGCCCCCTTCCTCCTTCCCCCTGCTGTCGGGCCATATAGAAAGCGCTTCACACCCGGGGTTCCCTTACTAAAAATGGTGGCGGCAGCACCCGAGAGCCGATGGAAAATCAGCTGGGGTGCCGACATTGTAGGATCCCTGGACAGATAAGTGTCCTAATATTAAAAGTCAGCAGCTACAGTATTTGTAGCTGCTGACTTTTAATTTTTTCCTCCCGGCCATCAGGAAGCTGGTCCTGAGACCCGATTGGCCAGGGAGTCTTAGGACCAGTGGTGGTGCGTCCATAAGGGCGCATGGGCGCCGCCCCCTCTCTCCAGCCACCCCATCTATCACCAATAGATAGATTCATGCATTGCATAAATCTATCCATGGCCGCCACTGCCACCCCCTATTTAGGCGCCCGGCCCCTTTTCGGGCGCTGGGCGCCTGAATCATAGCTGCGGGGGGGGGTTTTGAAGCACCTGATTAGAGCCATAGGCTCTAATAGGCGTCAAGAAAAGGTACTCGCAGTACACCCAGCTGTGTTGGAAATGTGAATGTATATTCCTTTCCTAACACTGAACCGCCTCTCCGCCAATCAGGTGCTGTCTAAAATGACAGGCGTCCAATCATAGGAGAGGACGGGAGGCGAGGATAGGAGAAGAAGACATCAAGGACATGGAGGAGCATGGAGGACAGGACACCGCCCGCCGCCGTCACCCGCTGCCCCACCGAGATAGGGTAAGTGCCGGGCAGACGGCGGGTGGGGGGGGCACAGTGGCAGCATTCGATGGGCACAGTGGGAGCATTCGATGGGCACAGTGGAAGCATTTGTTGGGCACAGTGGGAGCATTTGATGGCACTGTGGCAGCATTTGATGGGGCGTTTGATGGCACAGTGGCTGCGTTTGATGGGCACAGTGAGGCTGCAATTGATGGGGGTTTTTTTTCAGAAATTTTCAGTTTGTGCCCCCCCCCAAAATTTTGAGCACCAGCCACCACTGCTTAGGACTCCCGGCCAATCAGGTGTCAGGACCCACTTCCTGTTCAGCTGGGAAGAGAAGTAACGCCTGTAACTAGGGATGCCACTTTTTCTTCAAGCCAAACCCCAACACTTTAGCGGTGCACGGTAAATGTTTTGTGTTTTAGTATACACTATAGGATTGTAACAGACCTGGGACATCTTTGGGCACTCCAAAGAGAATAGTAATGCGGCGCACATAGTGCCCATTCACCCTCCTGTCTGGCCCTGTTCTGAGCCACATTCCTGTCTGAATAATGTGTCCAGGTTTCAGGTGGACTGAATCCCGGACACATGAATCAAAACCCGAACTGTCCAGGTGAATCCCAGACAGGTGGCAACCCTACCTGTAACAGGAGGGTAGCACGGGAGGGAAGAGACAGCACAGATGAGCAGAAGCCGGTGCGGAGAGCAGGGGCTGGTGCGAAGAGCTGGTGCAGACAAGCGGAAGGCAGTGCGGAGAGCGGGGGCCGGTGCGGAGAGCCTGTGCGTGGAGCGGGGACCAGTGTGGAGAGCAGGGGCTGGTGCGGAGAGTGGGGGCCGGTGCGGAAGAGCAGAAGCCAGTGCGGAGAGCGGGGGGCGGTGCGGAGAGCTGGTGCAGACAAGCGGAAGCCAGTGCGGAGAGCGGGGGCTGGTGCGGACGAGCGGAAGCCAGTGCGGAGAGCGGGAGCCGGTGTGGACGAGCAGAAGCCAGTGCGGAGAGTGGGGGCCGGTGCAGAGAGCTTGTGCGTGGAGCGGGGACCGGTGTGGAGAGCAGGGGCTGGTGCGAAGAGCTGGTGCAGACAAGCGGAAGGCAGTGCGGAGAGCGGGGGCCGGTGCGGAGAGCCTGTGCGTGGAGCGGGGACCAGTGTGGAGAGCAGGGGCTGGTGCAGAGAGTGGGGGCCGGTGCGGAAGAGCAGAAGCCAGTGCGGAGAGCGGGGGGCGGTGCGGAGAGCTGGTGCAGACAAGCGGAAGCCAGTGCGGAGAGCGGGGGCTGGTGCGGACGAGCGGAAGCCAGTGCGGAGAGCGGGAGCCGGTGTGGACGAGCAGAAGCCAGTGCGGAGAGTGGGGGCCAGTGCGGAGAGCTGGTGCAGACAAGCGGAAGCCAGTGCGGAGAGCGGGGGCCGGTGCGGATGAGCGGAAGCCAGTGCGGAGAGTGGGGGCCGGTGCGGAAGAGCAGAAGCCAGTGCGGAGAGCGGGGGCCGGTGCGGAGAGGCGGTGCAGACGAGCAGGAGCCAGTGTGGAGAGCCGGTGCGGAAGGGTGGAAGCTAGTACGGAGAACCAACGCGGACGAGCGGTAACCGGTGCGGGGAGCAGTGTAAATACCTACCAAGGCCGGCCTGTGCACTGGGGGTGGGGGGTGGGATGGTAGCAGTGGCCCCCCCCAAATATTGAGCACCAGTAGCCACTGATTATTATACAGGATTTATATGGCACCAACAGTTTACGGAGCACTTTACAACATGAGGGCAGACAGTACAGTTACAATACAGTTTCATACAGGAGGAATCAGAGGGCCCTGCTCGTTAATGCTTACAATCTAAGAGGGAGGGTCAAGATATACAAAAAGTAATAACTGTAGGGCAGGGGCGGACTGACCATTCGGACACTGCCCGAGGGCCCCATGCCACTAAGGGGCCCCATCAGGGTTGCCAGCCTCAATAAAACCAGGGACAGTATGTAAAAATCTGTGTTTTTAAAAAAATCCCAAGATTATAGCTGCCCCGCCTCTCCAGTACCTTTTCAGTGTGTGTATGTGTATTCTGTGTGTGTATACTGTGTGTGTGTATACTGTGGCCCCATAATCTATTGCCTGAGGGCCCCATAATCTCCTATTGCCCGGAGGGGCCCCATGAGTTGTCAGTCTGCCCCTGCTGTAGGGGTAGGGCTGATGGAGAAATTAAATATATTGTTGTAAGCTGGGGGCCGGATAGACCTCTCTGAAGAGATGAGTTTTCAGGGATCGTCTAAAAGTGGACAGAGTAGGAGATAGACGGACAGATGGGGCTAGGAAGTTCCAGAGGATGGGAGAGGCTCTGGAGAAGTCCTTAAAGTGAGCATGGGAGGAGGTGACAAGTGAGCTAGAGAGCAGGAGGTCTTGACTTATTCTTTTTGCGAATTCATAAATTCTGATCGCATCACACATCGATCGGATAAAAAAAAACAAAAAAAATTGTAGTGCGTTTGGCTACCATAAGACCGGGAAGTCTGATCATCTGAACTCTGTTATTACAGTGTTGTAAACAGCGAGTTTCCCGGCAGTACACAGACCACACACAAATCTCACACTAATCCATATAGTAATATTACATTTTTATTTTTTATTTTATTTCGGAAATGAGCTGAACGGCGGAGGATGGTTGCTTAAAGCACCCAAACATCTCCGGACTGGCTAATCCTGTTATTTAGTTAATGCTGCAGCTATGGAGATAGTAAGTGCTATTCATGTGCCCGCAGGGCGAGGTTTTTTCTTTTTTTTCTATTCTTCCTCTTGGTGACTTCAAAGAGGCCTGCAGGATAAAACACAAATGTAGCCCAGACTGCGAGGCTGCAGCTTCCGCTGGCTGAACACTCCCACAGGGCAAGTCTTGGTATGCAGCAGGCTGGGCCCTGGCCTCTGTGTACAGTGTATGTACAGGATGTGTGTCCTCTATGTGTGCCTCCTTCTCCCCGGGCTGTGTGCACGTTCGGCCTCTCGCTGAAAGACAATCTATACCATAGAAAATCGATTCACGCTTAAATAAATATTTCACCCATAAAATGTGACTGAAAGTACTGAAAACGCTACCATAGCTTGTTCACTTGGCTTATGCTGGCCATACACACGTCTATAAATGATCGTTTTCTATTCCGATCGATCTCTGCTGATAATCGAGGGTACCGGGGATTACTATACACCGGAGAGTGTTACCTTGTTGTCATACTGTTCAGGAAATTGTTGTTTTTTGTTTTTCTTACATGTATTTCCTCTACAAACTTTGATGTTTTTTAACCATCGATCATTTCTATGGTCGAATACTTTTATGCACATTCAATAAATTCGATTTTTTTTTTGCATCACCCGAGTGTATGTTGCCTTAAAAGTCCCAATGAAGGGGGATCGCTCTTTTTCTTAATCATATACTAGGGATGTGGCAACCACACTTCTTGGCCCTGACATGGTGAAACCCTCTCTTTTGCGCCTCTGCTGATAATCGATGTACAGTCCACAACCCGTTCGATTGATATGCCACACACACATGAGAAGCCGATTCAGATTAAGGTTAAGATACGATTGCTTCTCTTTTTCCACCATGCAATCCCATAATCTGAGATACAATCATATTTATTAAAAAAGTATCAGTGCTGCAGATTGATGCAAAACGATCAATAATATTCTGCTATGGATGATTGATTTGGCTCGGTCGAATCTAGCTCCAGTCTCCACCCAAAAAATGCAAAAAACAAACACTGCAGATGCTGACTTTTAATATAAGGACACTTCCCTGTCCAGGGATCCAGCGATGTCCTCACCAGTGGCGGCTGGTGGCAATTTTTTGGGGGGACCGGCAAACAGTTACGCCCAACGCCCCACCCCCCCCCCCCCCAGTCAGGTGGGTCTGGTGCACTTAACCCACCTGTGGTGGGCAACTTTTCCCCCTGGGCTTCACTTCCCTTGCTCGGCAGCAGCGGTGGCAGCGGCGGTGGCGACTTCCCCTGCTCTCCACAGGCATCGCGGCGGCTTCCGTTTCCCCCCTCCTCCTCGGCGGCCAATTGGGATTCTTTTTTTCGGCCAATCGGAAAACGGGTCTTGGACCTGCTTCTGATTGGCCGAATTGAGGATCAGTGTTTTAATAGCGAATATTCATTCTCAATGGCACCCGAAACGTGATTAGCCATGACTTCCATTCCAATTCCGAAACGGAGAACAGGGACGCACCAGACCCCCTGCTTGTTAGCCGCATTCATTTTTAGTGTGAACCCAGCCTAAAGCCCAATTGTATACATTATACAATTTTCTTGTACAATTTCCTTTAGATTTACCTCCAACTATGTAGTGCAAGGGCCTGACTGATTGGATATAAATTGAACGTGTATAAGTTTTTTGGTAAATCAAAAGGAAAATTGTGTATTGTATGGCCAGCCTACTTATACAATCTCCATTAGATCTACCAACCACCATGTACTGCAAGGGCCTGCCAGGACTGCATACAGATTGATTGGATAGACTACTGCGAGGTTCAGATTTCTGAGCGTCGGGAATGCACACAAAATCGTATACTTTACCCATGCACAGAGAAACGTGCTGAACGCAGAAGAGCACCTGCACTTGGCTGCACCTGTAGGTGTGAACTAAGCCTAATGCCTGGTACACACAATGAGATTATCAGACGAACGATCGTCCGTTTTTTTGCATGCTAGTCTCATATGGAAAGTGAAGAGGTTACTAAATTATTCTTTAATTACTGAGCATGCGTGGTCTTGCTCTTCCTTTTGTTTTCATACGGGTACTGTGCCGATTAAACAAAAATCGTACGATCTGGTATTGTACGAGAACCATTTTTGTGTTTGTCCCTTTGGATAATTTCGGATGAACTATCGTGATCGGCTCTCAAAAGCTGTGTACTAACGATCAGATTATCGTTTCGATAGTTCCGAAAGCGGTATTTTTCATCCGATCTTCTGAGCGTGTGTACGGGCCTTAAGTGTGTGCTCCTATTCGTTTTGGTATATCTAAATGAGATTGCGCAATCAGATTACATAGTGAATGGCCACCATAAGATAGATTTGTAGATGTGGAATTTTTTGCCCCTTTGCTGTTAGTCAAATGCACTTTTTTATGTATTTTTTTTATTATTATTAATAAAGTGGAGAGGAAATTTCACCTTTTCACACCTTTCACACCCCCCCCCCCACCATGGGCCCGGTGGTCCTCCCCCTTCTGGTTGGTGGTCTGTGGATGACCTGACATTTTCTCTTCCATCTATTTGTGATGCCCTTAGCGCTATATAGGACAGTTTTCATTCACAGATGCCACTTAAAAAATATATATATATAAACCAAAGGAATTTGCTTGTACTCATATATTATCAAGAACCCCATCCTGGAAAAGTTGTAACAGACTCCGAAATGCGCTGAACAAAGGGCTTTTTATGTATATATTATCCTTGAAACTGGATTGGTGTAAGTACATTTTTATATAAACTTTTGTATATGTTATTAAGTGGACTATCATTTATTAGAAGAAGGGATTGTAAAGCACATATATGTTATATGGTTATTGTGGGTCATAAAACTCCCAGACCAAAAAACAAAATCCCCGTCTGTGTCCCCCCTTACATAAGGGTCCCCAACTGAGTCCCCCTTAAATGAAATTGTCCATCAGTATCTCCCTTACATGAGGTTCTCCATCAGAGCCCCCCTTACATCAGGGTCTTCATCAGAATTCCCCTTTACATGAGGGTCTCCATCAGAGTCCCCCCTTACTTGAGGGTCTCCATCAGAGTCCCCCCTTACTTGAGGGTCTCCATCAGAGTCCCCCCTTACTTGAGGGTCTCCATCAGAGTCCCCCCTTACTTGAGGGTCTCCATCAGAGTCCCCCCTTACTTGAGGGTCTCCATCAAAGTCCCCCCTTACGTGAGAGTCTCCATCAGGGTCCCCCCTTAAGTCAGTGTCCCCATCAGATTTCCTCCTTACACGAGGGTCTCCATCAAAGTCACCACTTATGTCAGGGTCCCCTGTAAAATGGGGGGGGGGGGGGGGTGTTGAATTGACCATAGATAACCTCTGCTGGTCCTAAAGTGTAAGTTCACCTTTTCACAAAAAATGAAGAGGTGAAGTAATGCCATACAATGCCCCTCTGCACTTACCTTAAAGCTTCCAGGACGGATCAGTATTCACGGTCTCCATGCATTTTACACACGTTTTTAGCCACGATCTCATTGACTTCTATTAGGTGGTGTGTTTTCTGAAAGCGCACCAAGGATGCAGCATGCAGGACTTTTGGTGCAATTTCACAAAACTTTAAAGAATTGTGTGACCTAATAGAAGTCAAGGGGACCATCAAAAAAACACATGTAAAATGAACAGAAACCACACATGCACTTGCACTACGACTAAAATGCAGCACACCAGCATGAGTCCGGCCTGAGTTCACCTTTTCATTTTTGTGAAAACTTGTGCTGCATACACACGGTCGGAATTTCCGTCAAAAAAAGTGTGATGGGAGCTTTTGGTCGGATATTCCCACCGTGTGTATGCTCCATCCAACTTTTTCTGTCTGAATTTCCGCCAGCAAAAGATTGAGAGCTGGTTCTCTATTTCAGACAGAAAAAGTTCTTGACAGAAATTCCATTCGTCTGTATGCAATTCCGACGCGAAAAAAAACACGCATGCTTGGAAACAATATGACGCATGCTCGGAAGCATTGAACTTCATTTTCTCGGCTCGTCGTAGTGTTGTATGTCACCGCGTTCTTGACGGTCGAAAGTTCAGAGAAAAAATATGCAAGATTTTTCCGACGGAAATTCCGCTCGTGTGTACGGGGCATTGCACTTCAATCCTCAATTTGTGCACAATAAGGACACACCACTGACTCTAGCTCTAGTTTGGAGACCCCTGGTCTATAGGACTGCATTTTTGGAGGAAGGTAAATAGATAATAGAGTTATTCCTATTCTCTTTTCATTTCACCCCCAGGGGGTGTAAATGGGGTCAAGTGATGTCCCTGGGGTGGTTTCCCTATGGTGAAGTGGTGATCCCATGGTGGGGGGTTCCCCAGGGTGAGGTGGTGTTCCCATGGTGGGGGTGTCCCTGGGGTCAAGCGATGTCCCTGGTGTGGTTTCCTTATGATGAAGTGGTGTTCCCATGGTGGGGGTGTCCCTGGGGTGGCTTCCTTATGGTAAAGTGGTGTTCCCAAGGTGGGGGTGTCCCCAGGGTGAAGTGGTATTCCCATGGTGTGGGTGTCCCCAGGGTTAAGTGGTGATCCCATGGTGGGGGTGTCCCTGGGGTCAAGTGATGTCACTGTGGTGGTTTCCTTATGGTAAAGTGGTGTTCCCATGGTGGGTAGTGTCCCCGGGGTGAAGTGGTGTTCCCACAGTGGGGATGTCCCCAGGGTGAAGTGGTGTTCTCATAGTGCTGGTGTCCCCGAGGTGAAGTGGTGTTCCCATGGTGGGCTGCCCCAGGGTGAAGTGGTGCTCCTATGGTGGGGTGTCCCAAGAGTGAAGTGGTGTTCCCATGGTGAGGATGTCCCCAGGGTGAAGTGGTGTTCCCATGGTGGGGGTGTCCCTGTGGTGAAGTGGTGTTCCCATGGTGGGGGTGTCCCTGGGAAGAAGTGGTGTCATCATGGTGGGGATGTACCAGGGGTGAAGTGATGTCCCCATGGTGGGGGTGTCCCTGGGGTGAAGTGATGTCCCCATGGTGGGGGTGTACCTGGGGTGAAGTGATGCCCCCATGGTGGGGGTGTCCCTGGGGTAAAGTGATGTCCCTGGGGTCGTTTCCTTATGGTAAAGTGGTGTTCCCATGGTTGGGGTGTCCCCAGAGTGAAGTGGTATTCCCATGGTGTGGGTGTCCCCAGGGTGAAGTGGTGCTCCCATGCTGAGGGCGTCCCTGGGGTCAAGTGATGTCACTGTGGTGGTTTCCTTATGGTGAAGTGGTGTTCCCATGGTGGGGGTGTCCCCGGGGTGAAGTGGTGTTCCCATGGTGGGGATGTCCCCAGGGTGAAGTGGTGTCCTCATGGTGCTGGTGTCCCCGAGGTGAAGTGGTGTTCCCATGGTGGGGGTGCCTCCAGGGTGAAGTGGTGCTCCTATGGTGGGGGTGTCCCAAGAGTGAAGTGGTGTTCCTATGGAGGGGATGTCCCCAGGAAGAAGTGGTGTTCCCATGGTGGGGGTGTCCCTGTGGTGAAGTGGTGTTCCCATGGTGGGAGTGTCCCTGGGAAGAAGTGGTGTCATCATGGTGGGGTTGTACCACGGGTGAAGTGATGCCCCCATGGTGGGGGTGTCCCTAGGGTGAAGTGATGTCCCTGGGGTGGTTTCCTTATGGTAAAGTGGTGTTCCCATGGTGTGGGTGTCCCCAGGGTGAAGTGGTGTTCCCATGGTGGGGGTGTCCCTGGGGTCAAGTGATGTCACTGTGGTGGTTTCCTTATGGTGAAGTGGTGTTCCCATGGTTGGGGTGTCCCTGGGGTGAAGTAGTGTTCCCATGGTGGGGATGTCCCCAAGGTAAAGTGGTATTCCCATGGTGCTGTTGTCCCCAAGGTGAAGTGGTGTTCCCATGGACGGGGTGTCCCCAGGGTGAAGTGGGGCTCCTATGGTGGGGGTGTCCCCAGGGTGAAGTGGTGTTCCCATGGTGGGGATTTCCCCAGGGTGAAGTGGTGTTCCCATGGTGGGGATTTCCCCAGGGTGTAGTGGTGTTCCCATGGTGGGGGTGTCCCTGGGGTGAAGTAGTGTCATCATGGTGGGGTTTTACCAGGGTGAAGTGATGTCCCCATGGAAAAGGAGGTGGTGGTGTCATTGTACTGTAGGGGGTCATTCTGGTGTCGGAGGTGGAGATGATGTCACTGTCCTGTAGGGGGGTCAGTCTGGTGTCAGAGGTGGAGGTGGTGTTACTGTCCTGCAGGGGGTCAGTCTGGTGTCAGGGGTGGAGGTGGTGTCACTGTACTGTAGGGGGGGTCAGTCTGGTTTCGGAGGTGGAGGTGGTGTCACTGTCCTGTAGGGGGTCAGTCTGGTGTCAGGGGTGGAGGTGGTGTCACTGTACTGTAGGGGGGTCAGTCTGGTGTCGGAGGTGGAGGGGGTGTCACTGTCCTGTAGGGGGTCAGTCTGGAGGTGGAGGTGGTGTCACTGTCCTGTAGGGGGGTCAGTCTGGTATCGGGGGTGGAGGGGGTGTCACTGTCCTGTAGGGGGGTCAGTCTGGTGTCGGAGGTGGGGGTGGTGTCACTGTCCTGTAGGGGGGTCAGTCTGGTGTCGGAGGTGGAGGGGGTGTCACTGTCCTGTAGGGGGGTCAGTCTGGTGGTGGAGGTGGTGTCACTGTCCTGTAGGGCGGTCAGTCTGGTGTCGGAGGTGGAGGGGGTGTCACTGTCCTGTAGGGGGTCAGTCTGGTGTCGGAGGTGTCACTGTCCTGTAGGGGGTCAGTCTGGTGTCGGAGGTGGAGATGGTGTCACTGTTCTGTAGGGGGGTCAGTCTGGTGTCGAAGGTGGAGATGGTGTCACTGTCCTGTAGGGGGGTCAGTCTGGTGTCGGAGGTGGAGGGGGTGTCATTGTCCTGTAGGGGGGTCAGTCTGGTATCGGAGGTGGAAGGGGTGTCTCTGGCCTGTAGGGGGGGTCAGTCTGGTGTCGGAGGTGGAGATGATGTCACTGTCCTGTAGGGGGGTCAGTCTGGTGTCAGAGGTGGAGGTGGTGTTACTGTCCTGCAGGGGGTCAGTCTGGTGTCAGGGGTGGAGGTGGTGTCACTGTACTGTAGGGGGGTCAGTCTGGTTTCGGAGGTGGAGGGGGTGTCATTGTCCTGTAGGGGGGTCAGTCTGGTATTGGAGGTGGAAGGGGTGTCTCTGGCCTGTAGGGGGGTCAGTCTGGTGTCGGAGGTGGAGATGATGTCACTGTCCTGTAGGGGGGTCAGTCTGGTGTCAGGGGTGGAGGTGGTGTCACTGTACTGTAAGGGGTCAGTCTGGTTTCGGAGGTGGAGGTGGTGTCACTGTCCTGTAGGGGGTCAGTCTGGTGTCGGAGGTGGAGGAGGTGTCACTCTCCTGTAGGGGGTCAGTCTGGTGTCGGAGGTGTCACTGTCCTGTAGGGGGGTCAGTCTGGTGTCGGAGGTGGAGGGGGTGTCACTGTCCTGTAGGGGGGTCAGTCTGGTGTCGGAGGTGGAGGGGGTGTCACTGTCCTGTAGGGGGTCAGTCTGGTGTCGGAGGTGGAGGGGGTGTCACTGTCCTGTAGGGGGTCAGTCTGGTGTCGGAGGTGGAGGGGGTGTCACTGTCCTGTAGGGGGGTCAGTCTGGTGTCGGAGGTGGAGGGGGTGTCACTGTCCTGTAGGGGGTCAGTCTGGTGTCGGAGGTGGAGGGGGTGTCACTCTCCTGTAGGGGGTCAGTCTGGTGTCGGAGGGGGTGTCACTGTCCTTTAGGGGGTCAGTCTGGTGTCGGAGGTGGAGGGGGTGTCACTCTCCTGTAGGGGGTCAGTCTGGTGTCGGAGGTGGAGGGGGTGTCACTGTCCTGTAGGGGGTCAGTCTGGTGTCGGAGGTGGAGGGGGTGTCACTCTCCTGTAGGGGGTCAGTCTGGTGTCGGAGGGGGTGTCACTGTCCTGTAGGGGGTCAGTCTGGTGTCGGAGGTGGAGGGGGTGTCACTGTCCTGTAGGGGGTCAGTCTGGTGTCGGAGGTGGAGGGGGTGTCACTGTCCTGTAGAGGGGTCAGTCTGGTGTCGGAGGTGGAGGGGGTGTCACTGTCCTGTAGGGGGGTCAGTCTGGTGTCGGAGGTGGAGGGGGTGTCACTGTCCTGTAGGGGGTCAGTCTGGTGTCGGAGGTGGAGGGGGTGTCACTGTCCTGTAGGGGGGTCAGTCTGGTGTCGGAGGTGGAGGGGGTGTCACTGTTCTGTCCTGTAGGGGGGTCAGTCTGGTGTCGGAGGTGGAGGGGGTGTCACTCTCCTGTAGGGGGTCAGTCTGGTGTCGGAGGTGGAGGGGGTGTCACTGTCCTGTAGGGGGTCAGTCTGGTGTCAGAGGTGGAGGTGGTGTTACTGTCCTGCAGGGGGTCAGTCTGGTGTCAGGGGTGGAGGTGGTGTCACTGTACTGTAGGGGGGTCAGTCTGGTTTCGGAGGTGGAGGGGGTGTCATTGTCCTGTAGGGGGGTCAGTCTGGTATTGGAGGTGGAAGGGGTGTCTCTGGCCTGTAGGGGGGTCAGTCTGGTGTTGGAGGTGGAGATGATGTCACTGTCCTGTAGGGGGGTCAGTCTGGTGTCAGGGGTGGAGGTGGTGTCACTGTACTGTAGGGGGTCAGTCTGGTTTCGGAGGTGGAGGTGGTGTCACTGTCCTGTAGGGGGTCAGTCTGGGGTCAGGGGTGGAGGTGGTGTCACTGTCCTGTAGGGGGGTCAGTCTGGTGTCGGAGGTGGAGGGGGTGTCACTGTCCTGTAGGGGGTCAGTCTGGTATCGGAGGTGGAGGGGGTGTCACTGTCCTATAGGGGGGACAGTCTGGTGTCGGAGGTGGAGATGATGTCACTGTCCTGTAGGGGGGTCAGTCTGGTGTCAGAGGTGGAGGTGGTGTCACTGTCCTGTAGGGGGGTCAGTCTGGTGTCAGGGGTGGAGGTGGTGTTACTGTACTGTAGGGGGTCAGTCTGGTTTCGGAGGTGGAGGTGGTGTCACTCTCCTGTAGGGGGTCAGTCTGGTGTCAGGGGTGGAGGTGGTGTCACTGTCCTGTAGGGGGGTCAGTCTGGTGTCGGAGGTGGAGGGGGTGTCACTGTCCTGTAGGGGGTCAGTCTGGTGTCGGAGGTGGAGGGGGTGTCACTGTCCTGTAGGGGGTCAGTCTGGTGTCGGAGGTGGAGGGGGTGTCACTGTCCTGTAGGGGGTCAGTCTGGTGTCGGAGGTGGAGGGGGTGTCACTGTCCTGTAGAGGGGTCAGTCTGGTGTCGGAGGTGGAGGGGGTGTCACTGTCCTGTAGGGGGGTCAGTCTGGTGTCGGAGGTGGAGGGGGTGTCACTGTCCTGTAGGGGGTCAGTCTGGTGTCGGAGGTGGAGGGGGTGTCACTGTCCTGTAGGGGGGTCAGTCTGGTGTCGGAGGTGGAGGGGGTGTCACTGTCCTGTAGGGGGGTCAGTCTGGTGTCGGAGGTGGAGGGGGTGTCACTGTCCTGTAGGGGGTCAGTCTGGTGTCGGAGGTGGAGGGGGTGTCACTGTCCTGTAGGGGGTCAGTCTGGTGTCGGAGGTGGAGGGGGTGTTACTCTCCTGTAGGGGGTCAGTCTGGTGTCGGAGGTGGAGGGGGTGTCACTGTCCTGTAGGGGGGTCAGTCTGGTGTCGGAGGTGGAGGGGGTGTCACTGTCCTGTAGGGGGTCAGTCTGGTGTCGGAGGTGGAGGGGGTGTCACTGTCCTGTAGGGGGTCAGTCTGGTGTCGAAGGTGGAGGGGGTGTCACTCTCCTGTAGGGGGTCAGTCTGGTGTCGGAGGTGGAGGGGGTGTCACTCTCCTGTAGGGGGTCAGTCTGGTGTCGGAGGTGGAGGGGGTGTCACTGTTCTGTCCTGTAGGGGGGTCAGTCTAGGACTCCGACGTACCTTTGAGGAATGCAGAAGAGGGAGGGAGGGGGGAGGGGAGTTAACCCCTGGCATGCTGTGTGTAGTCGGAGGGTCTGTATCCCCGCCCCCACTACTCCCCCCTCCCCCTCCTCCTCCTCTTCTACCTCCTCCCAGTCCTTCTCCCCGCACAGCTCTCCTCTCCTCTCCTCTGCCGGCCGATCTCCTCCACCTGGGCACCATTGTGCGCTATGAAGGGGCTCCGCACCCCCCGGGCACCCCCCTGCTGATCCCCTCACCCATCCCCGGACCTGGATTACAGCCCTGAGCCGGACTGTGTGCCGAAGAGCCTCCGGACTGGATCATCTACTGGAAGGAGGCATGACCGCCGGGATCTACTGCAAGTCCTATGGGCGCAGAGAGGTGAGATCCCCATTGTTCTACATGGCCAGAGGACGGGGATCTACTGGATCCCTCTACTGTCACCTACAAGATATCATAGGAGGGGGGCCTCTGTATACTATATATACTCATCATAGAAGGGGGGCCTCTGTATACTATATATACTCATCATAGGAGGGGGGACCTCTTTATACTATATATACTCATCATAGGAGGGGGGACCTCCTGTAAAAAAAATTATATATATATATATATATATATATATTTTCTCATCACTTATAATGTATCTCTTCATATAGAAGTGTGACATCTGTATACTATATCCTCATCATCACTCATTCATATAGAAAGGTGTCTTCTGTATCCTCATCTTATAAGGATCAGTTCAATATAGTCTATCATCATTATAGAAGAGCTATGTTGTGTGTGTGTGTGTGTATGTATGTATTTATATATATATATATATATATATATATATATATATATATATATATATATATTCAGTTCTACTGTATATCATCATTTAGAGGGATAACGTCTGTATAGTATATCATCACCAGACAGGAGGATCAGGATAGCAGAGACCTCACCCCCCCCCCCCCACACACACACACACTCTGGGGGGGTAATACTGCTTTAAACGTTATATTTGTGTCTGACATTTTTTGCTTGTTTGTTTGTTTTTGTTTTTTGCTGGATCTGATGTGTGTGTATTTACTTGACACATATACAGCATTGTTTATGTATGATATGACAACTTTTTATTTATCTGGTTTTGGACTAGGGAGAGCTCCTCTCCTGGATATTCAGCACCCAATTTTCTCCCCCTTTTGTATTTCTCATAGGTGTGCAAACGTTGTATTCCTTTTATTATATTTACCATAACATCACATAGAAGCATGTGTTCTTTTATAAACATGCACAAAACTCTGCTGATACATTATTTTGTAAAACGTAGCAACATTTTGTTCTTTTATATCTAAAGGTCTTCTTTGCAACTCTTCCTTACTTATGATTACACTGTGATGTTATATGATGTACAAGGCTCTGTTTTATATATTTTTTATTATATATATATATATATATATATATATATATATATATATATATAGTGTGTGTTTAGTGTTAGTCATATATAGTGTAAAAGGATCTGTTGTGATATGTAGCATAGAAGGCTCATTTATAGTACTATATAATGTACAAGGATCTGGGAGATATATATTGTAGGAAGTTCTGGTGATATATAGAATAGGAGAGTTTTTTTTTTTTTTTTTTTTTTTTTTTTTTTTCATTGCCATATTATAATCTGGCACATTCTTATCCCATGGTCTGTTTTTATTATTCCTTCATTCCCTTTACCAGGCGCTGTTATAATAATATTTTTCCATATGCAAGTCTTTGTTATAATATTCTGTATATACAAGGTTCTGTTCGAATATTACTATTCCATATAGTCAGGGTTTGCTGTATGAGACTGCCATACACTCGGCTGTACTGTGTTTTACCATATAAAAAGCTCAGCTGGTATTTTTCCCATGTTCAGGGCTGGGAAGATTACTTTGGCTAAATAGGCAGGTGGCATGGGCAGGACTGATCAAGGGGGCTCCATGAAAATTTCTGATTTGGTGTGTGTCTGTTTTTGTTTGCCCCCCCCCCCCCCTCCCTCCCTTTTTTTTACTTTCAATTGTTGTCCCCTATGGTCCATCTAGGTCATCTGTAGAGGAAGTTCAACTTGTGGAAGACTGATTTCTAATCTGTTGTATTTGTCCACAGTGCCAAATAACTAGAGCCCTGACATATATGAACCTTGCCAACTGGTGTTATAATTGTGATTGGTGCTTTTAAGTGACAAGGTGTTCCTACGCTTATGTAACGGATAGCCAGAACCAGGGTGTAAAGATTGCACACTATCCCACAGAGCTGACAATCCTAGGTAGGACTTGCTCAACCAGGATTCCTCTAGACCAGGGATATGCAATTAGCGGACCTCCAGCTGTTGCAGAACTACAAGTCCCATGAGGCATTTCAAGACTCTGACAGCCACAAGCATGACACCCAGAGGCAGAGGCATGATGGGACTTGTAGTTTTGCAACAGCTGGAGGTCCGCTAATTGCATATCCCTGCTCTAGAGGTTGCAAAGGGTCCCTTCTTGTATGACTTGTGCCTCACAGATGAGTAACCACTGACCTCAATGATCTTATTTAGCTATGTTTTTTTTTTTTGGGGGGGGGGGGGGTTCTTCTCAATGACCAAAAATGTAAGGAAGGTTCTTCCTAGTGACCATCACAGTGAGCTGCACATCTAGTAATTATCAGCAGGGGTTCCCTGAGCCTGGAAAGATATTTCAAGGGTTTCTTCACGTTTTAAAAAGGCTGAGAAAAGCTGCTCTAGGTGGTTGACCATTGACGTTGGACGCTATGTAGACTGTAGTGGGGGGGACATTTACTAAAACTGGTGCACACAGAATCTGGTGCAGCTGTACATAATAACCAATCGGCTTCCAGGGTTTATTGTCAAAGCTTCATTGAACAAGCTGGAGTTAGAAGCTGATTGGTTACAATGCAGAGCTGCACCAGATTCTGAGTGCTCCAGTTTTAGTAAATCTCCCCCAGTGCGCTGGGTGTTTGTAGCTTTACATTTGTTCACAGTACGGCAAACTGCCAACTTCAGCTTTAGAATAGACTACCCTCTCTGCCAAATATTGATCATTTGGCAGAAGTTTGATTTCTGTTTGGTAGCTGTGGCTTTTAAATGATCCCATGTTGGTTTTATTTACATTGTTTCTTTTACTTCCTGTACACAAGTCCCTTTTTGTTCAATTCATTCCAAAGTGCACTTTCCTGCTGCAGGTAGTGTTGCAAGAGCCGTGTACAATAATAACTCTTACTGTCCGGAGATTGACTCAGCCAAATGATTCGGATTCCACAACCATGCACTTTATTTATTTATGTCAGTGTAGTGTTTTATTGTGGTCACATGTTCCCTGTCATCGGCTCTTAGAGAAGAGGAGTGGAGATGGACTGTTCAAGTCATGAATGACTAAATGCTTGGCCCTAAACTGCAAACGTTCTCTTAAAATTCAATTTATCAACTAAGGCTGGCCATACATTATACAATTTTCTTGTATAATTTTCCTTTTTAGATTTACCAAAACCATTTAATAGGAGGTCAAATCTTAATGCTTTCAAAATGTATGCAATCAGGCAGGCCCTTGCACTACATAGTTGAAGGTAAATCTAAGGCCCCTTTCACACCGGCTGTGCGATCAGGTCCCCCTCGTCCGTTTTTTTAAGGCGGACCTGATCGGAGCCTCTATTCACCCCTATGGTGTGGCGGATGTCAGTGGTGACATGTCCTCTGACATCCGCCAGTTATCTGATCTATACCTATCCAGACGGACGGTGGTCTTATTTTTCCATCCGTCTGGCGGATCGGATGAAAAACGGTCCGCTTTCATCTGATCTTCCCATAGAGGAGAGAGGGACTCTGACAGGTCCGTCCCTGCACAGTGAGTGGAGACAGACCTGTCATCCGCCTGCTCAGCGGGGATCAACGGATCAATTCTTCCGCTGAGCAGAGGGGAGTCAGTCAAAACTGATCCGCCCCGTGTGAAAGGGGCCTAAAGGAAATTGAGCAAGAAAAGTGTATAATGTATGGCCAGCATGAGACTCACATTATTATTATTATTATTATTTGGTATAAATAATATTCATCATTGGAGCTAATGGATGAATATTTTTTTTACAATTCACTATCTGAGGCTTTATCACAAGTCTTATGTTTTTGGGATAGCCACATAATATTCGCTTCAAAATGAAAAACTTTGGTGGAGTAAAGGGGGGGTGGGGGGGTTACTTAACAATAAGCAGACCACCTGTGGTCCGTGTGGATGAACGCTGCACCCTGTGCCAATATGAAAATGCGTGGACTTTATTTCTAGTAAAGAGATACAAAGATAAATCAGCAAATGAAAAAAGTACGTATGCAAAACAAAAGAAAATTCCATAAGAACATGTTAAAGTACATCTATTCATACATACATACATACATACATACATACATACATACATAGATGCATCCGTGTAGATAGCAGGAGCATCCCAACCAGAAGTTCTAGCCCCAATGTTTTGGGGACTCAGAGCCGGATCTACAGTGGTAACTGATATCAGAGCGAAATTCTGGACACAAATCTCCCAACAATATATATAAAAATTTTTTTTTAAATTACATTTAGTGTGATATCTATTTGTATTAATAAGCACTCTTAAAGTTCCATATTCCCCAATATGTTTTTTTTCTCCACTAATGAAATGCGATTTGTAGTCTATCTTATTATAAATTTTTTTTTTTTTTTTTTATGTTTTGAATGTAGTTTGCGTATTCTATGAGGCCAAATCACACAGTAAATCACATCAAGGTAGCACGGGAACCTTTTCCAAAATCGCACGGAGATGCATTGATGTAAATGGGAACTAATGAAAATAATGTGATTTCCCTTGTCATGTTCTGTGCAACTCAAGTCACATCTGAAATCGCACTAGTTTGGACCAGGTCTTAAAGTATCACTAAACTGGGTTTAAAAAATTCTTTCCAAATTTTTATGGTTTTGTTTTTTCCTGCTGTGGTCCAAAACTTCCTGTTAGAGGATTAATGGTTAATGAATGTAGACTTCCTCTGTTTGTAAGACCCCTTTCACACTGAGGCAGTTTTCAGGTGTTTTAGCGCTAGAACTAGCCTCTGAAAACTGCCTTCTATTCATTTGCATGTGTGCTTCCACACTCGGGCGGTGCGCTTGCGGGACGTTCGAAAAAGTTATGCAAGCAGCGGGTTTGGAGCGCTGTAAAAAGCCCCTGCCCATTGAAATGAATGGTAAGTGCTTCTGAAGCACCTTTTTTAAAAGGGCTTCGAAAGTGCTGTAAAACGGGTGTTTATTTTGGGTTTTTGTTTTTGTTTTGTTTTTTTGTCACGTGACCTAAAAAAAAAAAAAGCACCGCTAGTGCCGAAAAGTACCCCAAAAACAAACGTCGCTTTAGTGCTGTTTTAGCGGCGCCTCAGTGTGAAAGGGCTATAATAATGTAGCTCTTTTGCTCACTCTTGAGATGGACTATGGGAATTGTAGTGTGCATTAGTGGTGCATCAAAATGAAAAATTCTGGACCCAAACTGAAAACTCAGGATGCACTTGGCCAAAAAAACTGAAATGAAATTATATATATATATATATATATATATATATATATATATATATATATATATAAATTTTTTAACCACTTGAAGACTGCCCCACGTGAATACACTGTGGCAGGGCGGCCCTCTTGCACAAATTCACGTACCTGTACGTGATTTTGTGCACAGGGTCTCAGGGGCATGTGCGCGCTGCCAGCGACCCGCTCCCACTGTGATTGGCTCCCACTGTGTCTGATCAGAGGGTCCGGTGGACGGGACCCGCTGATCATTCTGAGGAGAGGCAGAACTGTGATCTGCCTATGTAAACAAGGCAGATTGCCATTTTGCCAGAGGGGAAAATGGAGATCTTGTGTTTCTGCTAAGCAGAAACACGGATCTCTGTTTTCCCCTAGTGAAAGCACCCCCTAGGGACACACTTAACCCTTTGATCGCCCCTGATATTAACCCCCTTACCTGCCAGTGTCATTAGTACAGTGACAGTGCACATTTTTTAGCACTGATCACTGTATTCGTGTCACTGGTCCCCAAAAAAGTGTCTAGTGTCACTGATCGCTGCTATTACTATTAAAAAAAATACCATAGTTTGTAGACGCTATAACTTTTGTACAAACCAATCAATATCTGCTTATTGGGATTTTATTTTATTTTTTTTTACCCAAAAAATATATCAGAATACATACTGATGAAGAAATTTTAGATTTTTTTTTTTTTGTTTTTCTTGGATATGTTTTGTAGCAGAAAGTAAAAAATATTATTATTATTATTATTATTATTATATATTATTTTTTTTTTTTTTTTTTTTCATAATCCAATAGACTTTTTTTATTAGTGTCACTTTAAAGTAACCTTTTAAAGTGCTGTGCTACTAAGGTCTCTCGTGGTGTGTGTGTTTTATTTTTATAAAAAAAAAAAAAAAAAAAAAAAAGATGTTATACTTACCTGCTCTGTGTAGTGGATTTGCACAGAGCAGCCCAGATCCTCGTCTTCTCTGGTCTCTCTTCGGTGCTCCTGCCCCGTCCCTCCTGTCGAGTGCCCCCACAGCAAGCAGTTTGCTATGGGAGAACCCGAGCTGAATCTCCATGTATCCATTTAGACACGGAGCCCCAGTTCGTCCCGCCCCCTCTCCTGACTGGCTAACTGACTTTGACAGCTGCGGGAGCCAATGACGCTGCAGTGTCTCAGCCAATCAGGAGGGGAATCCCAGACAAAGCACTTGTGCAACATCTCTGGATAGAGATGGGGCTCAGGTAAGTATTAAGGGGGCTGCTACACACAGAAGACCTTTTTATCTTAATGCATAGAATGCAGTAAGGGTCCTTTCACACTGGGGCGGTTTGCAGGCGCTATTGCGCTAGTAATAGCGCCTGCAAACCGACCCGAAACAGCCGTTGCTTTAATTCCAGTGTGAAAGCCCCGAGGGCTTTCACACTGGAGTGATGCGCTGGCAGGACGGTAAAAAAAGTCCTGCCAGCAGCATCTTCGGATCGGTGAAGGAGCGGAGTGTATACCGCTCCTGCCCATTAAAATCAATGGGACGGTGCGGCTATACCGCCGGCAAAGCGCCTCTGCAGAGGCGCTTTGTGGTGGTTTTAACCCTTTACCCCCCCCTGCTAGCGGCTGAGAAAACCGCCCCGCTAGCGGCCGCATACCGACGGTGAAGCGCCGCTTATAATAGCGGCGCTTTATCGCCGACAACGCCCCCGCCCCAGTGTGAAAGGACTCTAAGATGAAAAACCTTCTGACTTTACAACCACTTTAAGTGTGTGTGTGTGTGTCCCAGGCCCTGACAGTACCCAAATTTATGGGCCTTGGCACAGAGAGGCTGCATATTTGCGTACCAATTAGCAGACACAGCTGTGCCTAGAGCACGCGCCCTGCTCGCTCCCGGCACAGTTACCAGCGGCTAATGGAAAGCTCCCGATCACTTCTTGCGATCGAGCGCTTTCCGATCCCATGACCACCAATCACAGGGATCATTTGATCATAAACCCTCACCTAGCTTCCCTCCCCTGGCGCAAGGGGGTTAATTAAAATCAAACATGGGTACTTACCCGCTCTGGTTTTGCACAGAACAGCCCTGGTCCTCTTTTTCTGGGGTACCCTGTCTGCACTCCAGGCCCTTCCTCTTCCACAAATGCTCCCATGGAAAGCCACTTTCCATGGGGGCACCCGTGCATGCTCGCTCCTGAGCCGCCCTGCCTGCATTTATTGACACAGACTGGGAAACTCAGCCCCGCCCCACACTCCCTCGTCATAACACTTAATTGACAGCATCGGGAGCCAATGGCTCCCACTGCTATCAAGCTGTCCAATGAGGAGGGAGTCAGCGGCGACAGCGTCGCTGCTCTTGTGCACGTCACTGGGTCGGGCTTGGGTAAGAATGGGGGGGGGGCTGGGGGCACCCTGCAACAGAGAGGGTTTTTTTTTTTTTTACCTTCTAAGCATAGAATGCATTGCGGTAAAAGACCTTGAGGCTTTAGAACCACTTTAATGCATCTAAGCCACAAATAGAGTAAAGAACATGCACTGTCGCCATGTGGCACAATGTTAGAATGAACACGGGGTGCAGCGTCGGTCCATACTGGATGCTGCGGTCTGCCCTATTAAAGGAGCCCCTCCCCCTTTACCCCATCAGAGAGAGTGCTAACCGCTGGCATTGAGACCCTTCGATGCTCTTCTACTTCTGTTGCTTGTGTGTTCAAGCTTTTAAACCCACAAATACAACATGCTGTGATAACGTATATTTAACACAAATACGATATCCTTAGACTGTACGTGTGTATATACAGTATATAGCATGTTCTTAATAAACCGTGACTGAGCAATATGCTCTGAGACTACAAAACGACTTCACAGCTACACGTCTGCTGTACAGGAATGGCTCTGTAGAAGAATTACATTTCCATAGCCATGAGGAATTTTACAAAAGTTAGAAGTTGTGTTTTTTTTTTTTTTTTTTTTTTTTTTTCCTCCAGAAAGTTATTAGTTACAGCCCTGGGCACCAGGGAGACTTAAAAAGAAAAAAAAAAAAGAAAAAGGAGTCACTCAAAAAGTAAAAAGGGAGGGAGTCATTTAAGTGGCGTAAAGTTGTCATCTTCAATTTTGTTTGCCGTCACCCAGGGATCAGCCCCCCTGCAAGCCTGTGTGTGCAAGCCAATGCTGCATTGTTTGGAGGCTCTTTTCAGGTCTAGACTGCATCACCGCAGGGTGCTACCAGACAAATGCAGAAAACCGAGACTATTGCAAGTGTGCAGACCCTGACCGCCCCTCTCCGTATCCTGTGGCTTGTATGGCTCTTGCTTTTGCAGTGCGATTCCTGTGGCTAGGCACTTCTTCTCGCCTTGGATTGGCCCCTTGCAGTCCGACACAAAAAGCACCTTCACATTGCAGAAGGGTGGGGGTTATGGCGGCCTGGCTGCCCGATTGTGTTTGTGTGTCACTATGTTCCTTTGCTACAGGCTGCCTGTATGTTGGCTCGGGCCCACACTTGCAATGTATGCTATGTGAAAGGGGAGAAGGGGGCACCTGGCTTACATGTGTCCGGGTTAATCTTTTCCTCTCTATACTTTGTACGTTGCATCCTGTGACATTTTAGTGACTGACCATCCTTCGAAATATGAACCAGACTCTGGGCTGCACAGGAACTTCTACCAATGATTGTCCTACAAATCATGTTCTCTCTGGACACAATACACACGGGGTGCTGCTGGGTCCTACTGAAATGCATCCCCTGGCAGAACACAGCAGCTCAGCGGGCGGTGATCGCTGTACTAATGTCGGATGGTTAGTACAGCGACTGCGAACAGAGCTGTCAGTTTTTTTTTTTTTTTTGTGCGACCCACTGGGTTGCACAAAAAAAGCCTGACTGTTTACCAGGCTTTACCTCGATCTGATTGTCCTATAATCCATTGCCAGACTCAGCAGTCCTCTCATAGTGCTTCTGGGAGAGGCTTCAGATTCTTGCACCATGATTTTCTGCCATGTAAACCTTCCATTTATGTGTTTGGTGAATTTGGAAAGAGGCTCAAAACCCGAAACCACTCGACACTCAACCCTCCACTTATATCTAGTGAAAGGCCGTTCCGGGAAACATTGGTCAGATGTACGTTTGTCACCCCGGAAATATTATTATTATTATACAGGATTTATATAGTGCCAACAGTTTACATAGCGCTTTACAACTTGAGGGTAGACAGTACAAATACAGTAGGAAACAGAGGGCCCTGCTCCTTAAATCTGATTGCCTACTTTCGTGCCCTGAACATATTGTTTGACAGACATAATTAATATGTAGGAAGGGGTTCTTGTGCCCCAAAGAACAGCCTTTTTGTTGTGTGTGTGTGTGTGTGTGTGTGTGTGTTTTTTGTGTGTTTGTTTTTTTTTTTTGTTTTTTTTTATTATTATTATTATTATTATTATTATTATTATTATTATTATTATTATTCCTATCTTTCTTCTTTCTTCTTCTTTCTTCTTCTTTCTTCTTCTTTCTTCTTCTTTCTTCTTCTTTCTTCTTCTTTCTTCTTCTTTCTTCTTCTTTCTTCTTCTTTCTTCTTCTTTCTTCTTCTTTCTTCTTCTTTCTTCGTTTTTGCAGTGCTTTTAGAATATTAGGGCAAACCGTACAGTTACAATCCAATACAAGAGCAATCTGAGGGTCCTGCATGCTTTCTGTGTTTCCAGCTCTGCTATTATTATTATTATACAGGATTTATATAGCGCCAACAGTTTGCACAGCGCTTTACAACATGAGGGCAGACAGTACACTTACAATACAAATCAATACAGGAGGGATCAGAGGGTCCTGCTCGTTTAGAGCTTACAATCTAGGATTAAAACTGCCACTTTTGGAATATTGGTACCCCCAAAAAATAAAAAAATCCTCTAACAGTCGTTTTTTCCATCCAGTGCGTCGTTTGACATACTCTGCATAACGCTAAACATAGTGGGAGGTTACCGTATTTCTGTTTCATTAACGGTGGTCGATGGGGAATCGTGACATTTTTTTCACATGCCAGACCTCTGTAGAGAGACCACTGCTTCTTCACGAACAGCAAAGGCCATTCTCTAAAGCTTGTACCCTGCCAGCAGCTGATCTACTCAGGCTATGGCTGCTTTAGAAAGAAAACACATGTTAAGACATAGAACACCTTTTTTGTTCTGATGCACCTGGAATGTATTAGGTTGATTGATTTTTTTTTTTTTTTCAACTGAGGGTTCTATTATGCTTTAAAAATGCTGGCTATGCCAAATTCCTCTATGACAGCACAATTTACATCTTAATAAATTCTAGAATAACAATATCTGTGGCAAAAGTCACATACATGTAGGAGACTTAAAAAAAAATAAAAAATAAATAAAAATATGAAAAAATAAAAACAAAACTTAAAAAAAAAAAGTGGAAAAGTGTCTTCTCCTACCCAAGAGGTCATAGATGTCAATGGTGTGTGACGGCGCAGACAGAACACACCTTCTGCTGGCTCTGTTTTTAAACATGGTGGCTGCAGACAGTAGATTATCAGCTTCACATGCACTGAGGATACATATCGCAGACATGCAATAAAAAAAGATAAGAGATTTAATAAATAAAATCCTACACATAGTAGAAATTCATTCATTGTTTGGTACTCCCTCCTTCTTCCTCCTTCTTCCCTTTTTTTTTTTTAGTGAGGTTCAGCTAGAAAACCTCTTCAGACTGCAATTATGAGGCCAGCCTATGTAAGGCCTTTTGTGTCACGTGGCTTTGTTAAGCAACACAGTGCAAAGGTATTCACACCGAGAAGCCAATCAGTATTCAGCTTTCACTACAACTAAGCAAACATTGTCACAGGATGCAAATGGCAAGTTAATGATGATACTGTCAGAAGCTGATGTCACTAAGGGGAAGGTTTTCAGCTGATGCACTTTGCTAAGAATTATCATTTTTGTAGCTCCAGCTTACTATTGATGTAATGCTTTGAATCTGCCTTTTCTTGGTTTAAATAAATTCTTAAAAAAAAAAACAAAAAACTTGTGGATGGTCATGTGACCAAAGCCTTGGCTTCTACTGAGGGAGAGCATCAGCTTTCAGTTGGAGCCACCGATTGGCAGGTTTTACTTAAATAGCAATCCCACGAGTCCCTTCGGCAGAGATCATGTGACCAGAGCCGGGGAAAACCATTTTTCCTGCAGAGAAGGTGATTATTTTACAAATCCTGTATGCGAGTTTTATTGAAACACAATGGTCAAGATAACAGAGTTTGTAATTGTAGTTATAGGTCAGCTGACCTGAACACAGTAATGAGCAAAGTGATATAGTAATTTAAGAATTACTTTAGAATTAATTAAGAAGCTGGTTTGTTCCATTGATGACGAAGAGAAGAAAGTTATAAAATGTTGATGTCAGTTTTCTTAGGTGTCTTGCGCCCGTCCTAGAAATTGTCCAAGCCTGGTGATGTGATTTGTTTTTTTTTTTTTTTTTTTTTTCCAAGCTCATGTACAATCTGTAAATGAAATGAGATTTATAGAAGAATTCTGGTCAAAAGTACATTCTGCTCTTTGAACGAAGGGCAAAAAATTATTTAGGTAAAGGATTATTGGAAGTGGAAGACCCCCCCCCCCCCCCCCCCGTAGTATTCTGAGACACATGACCGGTCTAAGAAGACTATGGGATTGGCCCGCGCAAGCGCAAGCTGTCACAGCCCACAGTTAACATGCCACCGCTGGGGACAGATTACAGTTTTTGTAGCTGCTGACTTTTTACACAGACTGGAGCTCCTCTTTAGGGTATGTATTAATACATTCCCTGTCATCTAGGTAATATCTAATTGCCTTAGGGGTCAGGAAGGAATTTTCCCCTGTTGGGAGTGAATTGGATCATGCTTTATAGGGGGGATTTTTGCCTTCCTCTGGATCATTTGTGGTTATAGGTTTCTGTATATGGAGTTTACTGGTTGAACTTCATGGATGTTGGGTTGTGGTTTTTTTATTTTTTTTTATTTTTTCAACCGAACTATGCACTAAAATACTGGTTGGGTTCCTATCACATGAGCGTAGGGTTACCACCTGTCTGGGATTCACTAGGAGGTTTTGAATCGTGTTCAGGTTTCAGGCGGACTTAAACCCAGACACATTCGGACCGGGCTGTGGCTCCCCAAGTAACCAAGCTAGTCGCATCTAAAGTGTTGCTGTTCAGGAGCTGCGGGTGGCTGTACGGGGGCAGGATTTTTCTCCATCTGGTAATAGAGTAAAAAAAAAAAAAAAAAAGAGCATAACAGACCCACGTTAGACCTATGGGCAGGCGAGTATAAACCAATGTGTATCGGTTTACATCCACTTACCTCTGATCTGTCACATTTAGGTCCGAAAAACGACACAAACCCCTTTTTTTTTTTTTTTTTTTTTTCATTTGTACCTTGATGGACTCCCAAGGTAATCGGATGTACATCCGCCTGTCCATAGATTAACATTGAGCTGCCATTCAGATCCTCTTGTAGAACAGAGGGGCAGATCTGATCAAAATGGGACTTGGTGTATAAAATCTTCCTGGAGTGCCACTTTTGAAAATCGACTGTATAGCAGTGTTAATTCTGTCGCCGAAAATATATTTTTGTCATTTTTCTTTGGCAGCATTTTTCCAGTAACTCCAAATTTACGCCAATTGACGAAAATCAATTCCAATTTTTGTCAACGATTGAAAACAGAAGGAAAATGTGAGGGAGGGATGTTTTTATTTATAAAGATGTTTATATAATGGCTAAATTCTGTGTCTGTAGTGCATGTTCAAACCTTAATACCATAAATAATAGCATGATATTAGTAGCGTTTTGTTTTGTGTTGTTTTTTGTTTTTTTACTCTGGGAGTATATAATGAGTTTTGAAATTCTAGAGAAATGCTTAAATAATGCATTACAATTTAACGTAACCCGTTGGATTATAGTTGACTAAAATGTACTGCAGATTTTAGTCTAAAACTAAATTGAAATTTTGACGTCAAAATTAACACTGCCATCTAGTTCTAGCATTATAATAATCTTACAGATTGCTGGAGGAAATCCAAGAAAAGTTATAGTTTCTAGCTTCACCCCTCTTACTGCACTCTTTGTGCTATTGAGGAAAAAGATTTTTCAAATGCACTTTGCCGTAACCCAGTGGGTGAATCTGGCTACCAAAATGCGGAAGCATCCCTTTTGGGTGGACTAACCCTTTAAGAAACAGTGATTGGAAGTAACTATGTCCAGGTAAAGCAAATAGGACCTTGTGTTTGTGTTTTTTTTTTTTTTTTTTTTTTTTTTTTTTTTGTCTCCCTTAATATGAGCTTGATGTTCATGGAATTGCTATATTTTATACAGTGTAGTTAAAGCTGAACTCCAGACAGACCTCCTCCTTTTTTTTTTTTTAATTTTTTTTTTTATTTTTTTTTATATCCAAATTTATTTCTTTATATTCTAAATCCACTTTGTGTACATCAAATGTCTGTACAAATCCAGATATTGTCTTGTAAAAGTAGTTGTGACATCACTGTGCAGAGCCATGGGAGGGACCCTGTAGGCCCCACCCACTACAGGCTGCCTGCAGAAATCTACAGGAGGGGGGCGGAGACAAGACCTATCACCCTGCACAAGGAAAGAGAGCAGCAGTGAGCGGTCTTTTATTACGGGAAGTCTCGCACTGGATTACTGCACAGATCTGGAAGAAATACATAAGATTAATAATACATCAAGATTCAAGGAAACCTACACATGATGAATAGATTTAGACGCTATTTGCTTATTCCAGAGTTCAGCTTTAACTGTGCACCTCTTCTTCTTCTGTTGTGGTGTTAATTTTGGTGCACACCTCTGTGTTATGCCTGTAGTTGCACAGTATGACCCTTCCCATTCTTTTAGCTGTAGGCTGGTCAGTATGTGGTGACCCCCGTACCGCTTCTCTTGTCTAACTATGTAAGGGCGATATTTGATATCGCATTATCAACTCCCACCGTGGGCCATGGGAATAGTGAAAGACTACATTTATGCAAAACATCTTGTGCTGTCATTTTTCATTTGGGAAAACTGCTGGAGAAGGAATGGGGGGAGGGGTGACATTTTTAGGTTTTAAGTTCACAAATGAGATCATTATATTCAATTCAGGACAGACCTGAAAGAGGCACTATGCCTAAAAATACGATTCTGTTCCTTTTACGTCAACAACACAACTCATGAAGTTGATTCAAACCTTCTTTTTTTTTTCATAAACCAGATAAAACATAAGGTACCTCGGATAACTCTGCACAAAAAAAAAATTTGAATACACATTCAGGGCCTTTTTTCCTTTTTTATCTTGCAGCAAAATGCACAAATTGTAACTAGAAATCCCTCTTCTCTTATACAGTATGTGGCTGGTTTGCATCTACTGTATGCATTCCAGTTTAGTGTGTTTTTAGAGGACACTAGAGTTCATTCACGCAGGCAGTGACATACAGGGGTTGATTTACAAAATCTGGTGCAGCTGTGCACAGTAGCCAATCGGCTTCTAATTTCAACTTGTCCCTCCTTCTTCTTCCCTTCTCCTCCTCCAGTCAGCCCCCCCCCCCCATACAGTTAGAAACACTACCAGGGAACACACTTATACTCTTCATCGCCCTCTAGCGTTAACTCCTTCCCTACCAGTGACATTTATACAGCTCTGCAGCTTTATTTTAGCTCTGATTGCTGTATAAATGTCACTGGTCCCCAAAAAATGTGTCAAAAGTGTCCAATCTCTACGGGCAATGTCGCAGTCTTGCTAAAATTCACAGATCACCACCAATACTAGTAAAAAAAAAAAAGAACAAAATAATAAAAATGCCATAAATATATCCCCTGTTTTGTAGACGCTTTAACTTTTTGCGCAAACCAATCAATAATGTTATTGCTATTTTTTTTTTTTTTTTTTTTTTTTTTACCAAAAACATGTAGAAGAGTACATATTGGCCTAAACTGATGAAGACATTTTTTTTTTGGTGTTTATTATAGTAAAAAAAAAAAAATTATATATATATATATATATATAATTTTTTTTTTTTTTTTTCTTTCCCAAAATTGTTGCTATTTATTTTTATGGTTTATAGTGCAAAAAATAAAAACCACAGAGGTGATCAAATACCCCCAAAAGAAAGCTTTGCTTGGGTACAACATCACATGACCACGCAATTGTTAGTTAAAGCGACGCAGTGCCGTATGACAAAAAATGGCCTGGTCATTAGGAGGGAAAAACTTCCGGTCTGTAAGTGGTTAAGGGACGAAGGGGAAGTGCTTTTTCAGCAGAGGAGGATACTTTTTTTTTTTTTTTTTGTGCCTGAAACAAGGACCTGGAAACAGCTTCCTTAGTAAAGGCATCCATTATAATGTCATCAAAAACTCCCAACAGACAGTGCCTGGGGAACTTCAGCTTGTTCAGTTAAGCTTTTGACAAAAAACCTGGAATCTGATTGGTTTCTATGCAGAACTGCACCACATTTTGCACTCTCCAGTTTTAGTAAATCAACCCCACTGCATCTATATGCTTCTTAGGACATTTGTAAACTCATTTGAATGTATGCAATGATTTTAAAGTTCACCTCTTGCAAAAAAAAGATACATGCACATACGGTATATATTTGCAGGGGGAAAAAAAGATTTGCGTTTTTTTTTTTTTTTTTTTGGAAAGGAGTTTGAAAAGCATTGCCATCAGTCATTGAAACAGGTGCAATGCCAGGCTCCTGCAGACTCTTGACTACAACAAAGCAGTTTGGCTCTAAGGAAGAAGGTACTACCCTAGAAATGCATAAGCAAGCTAGGATCCAGGTGGTGTCCTTCCAAACTGAGGAGCAAGTTCAGTGGACTGAGCAACTTTGTTGATGCATACTCTGATGGGCTTTGATATCACAGTGTTTGTGCGTACAGTTATGTTGGAGTATTAATGTGTTATAGGGATTATGTGCTAGGCTGGTATCTGGCTGGGGGCTCTCTCGTTTTGTCTTCCTCCAGCGCTCTGTCTGTACCAACTTTCGTTAAGGCTATGTCAACAAACTACCATCGACAAAACACTGTGCCTTTACCTGCATTTGGAGAAAATAGAATTCTGTGCGTCAAGTGGCAATCCATGAATCTGTGTAAATGCATATACGTTTAAATGCAGGAGAACGTAATCTATGAAGTTTAACATTTTATACTTCCCAGATCGCCTTCTGTCGAGAAACTGTATTAACACATCCTTACTTCCAGCACAAAGCCCCAAAACATTTGGGGGGGGGGGGGGGGGGGGGGTTTATACTGGAAGTGAGAACATGTAAAAATACCTTCTGTTCTAAGAAGGCAATTCTGTATCTCGCGGTACTTTTTAAAGGTGGGCTTTTTGGTTCCTTTTTGTATCACCACACCACAACCTTAATGGTTGTACTGTTCTCCTGCATCTATATAAACCAAATGCAGGAGGCCTGTGTGAATGCAGCCTAAGGCTCCATTCACATCTAGGCAAATTGAATCTTGGTTGCAAATGCCATTACTTGTCAATGATTGTAACGCGCAAAGCTTGTAGCTTAAAAAGGAGCAGGAGCTTCTTATAGGCAACAGCATGGCAATTTTGTGATTTATCGCACGATAACCGCAGGAAAATCGCACCGCGATTGGAGTGCTATTAACAAGTAATGGGAATGCAAATGTGTCCCGCGATTCTGAAATCGTGACCATAATCCCAGTGGTTCAAATCGCCTAGGTCTGAATGGAGCCTAAGGGTTCATTCAGAATCACTCATGTGTTTATCGGGCAATGTGCGCTCACAGGTCTGAATTGGCGCTCACGCAAACTGCTGAAAAAGAAAAGTGCATCGTCCTGAACAATAAGCAAACATGGAATTTTCCACACCCACCGTCGGACAAATCCCTGAATCCCCACATTTTTTTAAAAAAAATTTTTAATTTTTTTTTTTTTTTTTTACAGCTGAAAATTTTCTCTCCGTTTTCTTTCAACCACAAGGTGTAACCTAATGTCGTGTGAAGTGAACCGCATTTGACTCCATTTCCAATATGGGCTCATTTATGTATTTGCAGAAGGTGATCATGGTCTTTTCTTTAAACATGGATTATTGAGGTAGTGCTTTTTCTTTACATATCAATTTGAGAGCATGCAAGGTTCATCATTTGTTAATACAACAAAGGGAAAGGTCACTACACACAAAGGCCAGGTTGTAGCATACAGATTATACACTGTGCTGCATAGCGGTTGCTACTTGCAGAGCTACCAGTGGTACCATGACCATCATTTATGGTTTATCTGAAGTTATTTGCTTCTTCTTCCCTATGTAATGTTTTTGGATAATCCTCACAAAACCATATAGGTTGGGTCCATTGGGGTGTTCAGAAAATTAACGTTTTACTACACAGTATGGCCTAAGGTATTAGGACACCCCTCTAATTCATATCAGGTGTTCCCAGTGAAGCATCTGGTAATACAACAGCCTAGGACATTTTATGCAATTGTGCTGCCAACCTTGTGGTGACCGTTTTGGGGAAGGCCCTTTTCTGCTCCAGCATGACTGTGTCTATGTGTACAAAGCCAGCTCTGTAAAGGTTTTGTCCAGTTTGGTGTGGAGGAACTGGGGTGGCCTTCATAGAGCCCTCAGCCCTGCTGAACGCCTTTTTGGAATGAACATTTGATTGTGAGCCAGATCTTATCCACATCAGTACTGTTGTACATTCTGGGGTTATTGTATTATTTGAAGTATGTCTGCACAATATCTGTATCCTCAATAAAATGTTAGGAGGAAGAGACTAGGATTCTGAAAGGACTCATCTGGTGGTTCTTATATTATTTTGTATATATTCAGTTGGACTCGTCATCCATCTCTGGGACTGTAATATTCCAATTAAACCTACTTTTTGGAAACAAACTGAAGTCACCTGGAACCTGTTTGAAGGTTGCGTTGTTCCCCCTATTCCTACATGCTTATTAGCACAAGTACCTGACCTTGCAAATGCGTTTTTTTTTTTTTTGGCTGAATAGATACAACTACCTATAGACACACGTCAAAACCTTGTGGAAAGCCTTCCCAGAAGCATGGAGGCTGTTCTAGCTGCAAAGTGGGGGAGACGGTTAATTTATACCCATAGATTTGGAATAGGAGGTCCAAACTAACTCGTATAGGTGTGATGGTCAGGCATCTGCAAACGTTTGCTCATAAAGCGTATTTTGGGGGCTGCACTATAATCCTTTAGATTTTTCTGTTCGTTTTTTGGCGGTTTGTTGTTGAGGCAGAGGGTCCCCTATACTGTGGGGCTAGGCAGTGTTGCAGCTGACCGGAGCTCCGTTTTTAGCTGTGGTAGCCTTTGGCTTTGCTAATCAGATCACAGAAATTTACTGGCATATTATGGAAGCCATGTTCTGACTTTTGGACCAGCTTGATATTTTAAGACAAAGCGGATTATACTTTTTGCTTATTTTTTTTTTTTTTTTTTTTTCAAGGTTTCCTTACATATTTTAAATGCCTAGTGTGTCGCCTTTTAAGGAAAAGATGTATGGAATCCTATCCAGCTGTGTCTACAGGTCCTTGTGGAAACCAGCATCATTTGACCTTCTCCCATTTGTTGTAGTTAATCCTTCAAAAGCAAACAAAATGTTTTAGGATACAACAGAAGGCCAACACAGATCAATGATGGCTGAAGGCACCCAATTTGTCCCTGCACCAATTCCAGCAAGCTAAACAAAAAGAAGCTACCTCCAATTTATAACTAGCTTTCAGAGTAAGGTACACATTGATGGGCTTCTGGTATGTCCTTGAGACTATTAAGAGGAATGGGCTGCCTGTTCTTAAAGTGGTTCTAACACCTCAAGGTTTTTTACTTTTCATGCATCAAGGTAAAACAACCTTCTGTGTCAGACTCGACCCCCCCCCCTTATACTTGAACCCCACCGCGATCCCGTGCTGTGCATCAGAGCTGCGGCTCTCCTGGCTTTGTCCGCCTCCCTGAACAGGTCTATATATGTTTTTTTTTTTTTTTTTTTTTTTTTGTTCTTGGTTCAGAACTGTTTTAGATATCACATGCTGAGGAAAAGGATTGTCTACTAAACACAGCTTCTGATTCTTCACATGTGGCTGAGACCCTAGGCCCCCATAAAATGAGTGCCTATCCTTGCCTTAGGAGCAGCTGTAAACTTCCCAGCATTTAACATAAATACAAAACCAATCACTAAAATAAGACATTTTTTTCATTTTCAGTCTGGGTAAATCTGCAAATTTAAAAAAAAATTTACTGATGATCCTGCTATGAAGGTCATTGTTCAGGACAGTCACACTATTGGGTGACAATGCCCAGTCTCAGTGTCCCAATTTGTTCTCCTGTATTGTCACATGAACTTCCAATAAAGACTATAACTGGACGTTTTCAACACACATTGCTCAAGCATGGTCTACTGTTGTCCCCCTGGAGTTTATGTGGATAGGAAGTGGCTTCTTTGAAAAACAAATGACTCTTAAGCCTCGTACACACGATCCGATTGTTGGCAGACAGAGCGTCTGACTTTTGTCAGAAGGGCATGTGCCTGGATTTTGTCTTGCATATTAATGGCACACAATTGTCAGCCAACCTACACGAACGATGAGATGTACTGCGTGGAATTTAAGCTCTTGATCGGCACCTTCTGCTAATGTCGTGTTTGGTGAGCATTGATTCTGACCATGCATGTTTGTGCTTTGGACTTTTGTGTGACGGACTTGTGTACAGACGAGACGAAAATCTGACAACAGACTGTTGCACACCGAAAATTTACTAGCCTGCCATCCAACATTTTTTGGCCGAAAGTTGGACAACAATTGTCTGATGGAGCATACAAACGGTCAGATTTTAGGCAAACAGTCTGACATCGCATAATTTCCGGCCGAAAATCCTGAGCCTATGCCCTCAGTTTCTTTTGTGAAAGCCGGAAGTAAAGGGAGCGGTGCTGGAGACAGAGCTGGAGCGGTGACATGGAACCAGGACGGGGTCAGGGAGCACAATAGGTAGTGGGGCAATGTTTACCTTGATGCAGAAAATGCATTAGGTAATGTTTTACTTTGACTTACCTCTGTCTGGTGCTTCTAGACCTGAAGAACAGCCTGTAATGTGATTGGAAATTGGTAGACCAGGCAATGATTATCTGATCCTCCAAGCTATTGCTTTGCTGATCTGAACTTTCTCTGTTGGTTTGAGCTGCTTTAGGTCATCTGCTCCTTTTCTGAACACCACAGCTTTAGATCATTGTCCATGTTACAGTGATTATATTCAAAACGCTTAGATTTTAGTATGGTACATCACCTGTATCTTACCTGTGCTATCCTCAACTTCAGAGCTGTGTGGCGGTTTACCTATTGGAGGCATTCCAAAGAACAAGAATTGTAACATTTTGTAACATGTATGCAGCTTGCTCTTTTGGCGATCCATTGTTTTATTGGGCTACGCGTTTCACACTTCTAGGAACAGCCACACATGTTAAATCTTCTTGGACTTTTGGACTTCCCTTCATACAAAATTGTAAGATGGCCATACAGGGAGAAAACTTCTGCTAAATCGGCCACAATTTGAGCCATGGGCGGCCCTGTCAGCATCTCCTGCTGGACCTCCTTCAATCTGAATTTCGCTGGGTTCCCATACAACTCAATGAAACTTGATTTTGCACCTGAACCGCACTGCAGTGCTCAGAAAACGCACAAGACTCTTTGTAAATTCGCACTGCGGTATATATATATATATATATACACACACAGCTTCAATAGAAATCAATATTGTTTCACATGTTCTGTGAATCAGATCAAAAACGCATCAAATTTACATATATGTAAATTGAGCCTTAAAAGGGTTGTAAAGGTTCCCTTTTTGTATATTTATTTATATTTAAAAAAAAGCCATACTTGCTTCCTCCTGTGTGAGGGTTTTGCACAGAGGGCCCTGATCCTCCTCTTCTGCTTGGGTCCCCCAGCTGCGTTCCTGGCTCCTTCTCTTCTCGAGTGCCTCCACGGAGGCCCGCATTCCATGGGGGCACTCGTGCGGGCACGCTCCTGAGTCCTGCTGCTGTGTCCATTGATGCAGACAGCAGGACTGGGCTCCCCCCGTCTCCCGTGTCACTGGATTTGATTGACAGCAGCGGGAGCCAATGGCTCCTGTTGCTATCAATCTGTCCAATGAGGACCCAAGACAGCGGCTGGAGCTGCTGTGCTCATCCCCATCGATGGAATGGGTTCAGGTAAGTAAAGGGGGTGGGGGGCTCTGGTGGGCACCTGCACTACAGATGTTTTTCACTTTAATGCATAGAATGCATTAGGGTGAAAAACCTTGAGGGTATGCAACCCCTTTTAAATAGAATAGTAAGGAGTTCTTATTGCTGTCCGTTTACCCACTAGAGAGAATCACTTTCTTGATTGGTCCTGGTTACCTCTGTCACCAGGACAGAAAATCAGATCCTATCTTTTTAGTTGTCACCAGAACAGAAATACAGGGGAAATATTCCAGTGGGGACACGTTTTCTAGTGGCCACTAAGGCTCAGTTCACACTGCTGCAACGGCAATGTCATACGACTTTGCCTGTGACTTCCTTCTGACTTGTTCCGACTTGCTATTTAGGAGCCTGTACAAGGGCTGAAATCGCACGTGAAAGAACTCCCACGTGCACGCGCGGAAGCGACGTCATTGCTCATTATGAAATGCTTACCTTAGAACGAAGCGCCGGCATCGCCTCCTGGTCACTGCTGAGGGAGCTGACATGTTCCCTCTGCGTTTCTTCCGGGTTCGTGGCTCCGGTGCTGTGAGTGGCTGGAGCCGCGAACCCGGAAAAAACGAAGAAGGAACATGTCGGCTCCCTCAGTGGTGACCGGGAGACGATGCCGGCGCTTCGTTCTAAGTATTTATTTAGTTCTAGGTAAGTATTTCATAATGAGCTAGTATGAGGTGCATACTAGCTCATTATGCCTTTTGCCTTTAATTTTTTTTTTTTTTTTTTTCCTGGGCATACAACCACTTTAAGACAGCTCTCGTAGGGAAACATTAAATTTGACATGTCATGTGACTTGGGGTCTCAGAAGTCGGATCCCATGTCGCAGCAGTGTGAACCAAACCTTAAAATCTTAGAGGGAAATCTCTCTCTTGAAGAGATTTCCTCTCACATCTTGTGTCTATAGCACAAGAAGTAAAGGGAAAACTCCTCAGTGGGTCACAGATTGCAAATAAATTAAAAACAAAAAAAACTGTCGCGGGTGTTTTACCCCTCACCTACTCAATTCAAAATAAGGTAAGCTTTGGCTTCCATGTCATCGGCTTCACTTTTATAAACTTGTCACTGGCCCTTTAAGTAGGCCATTGGATTATTGAGCTTTCTTTAACAGGTCCACTTTAAGTAGATGTTTGGCTTTCGTGACTGTATAAAATAAATCCTGATGCAGCCCGTGTGCTCAGTGCCTGTGTGGAAAGAGACCACACACCTAGACTGCAGCGTACAAAGTCTGAAGTTGTACAGGGGCGTAGAGACTATGAAGGATCTGGGAATCGATCTTCTCAGCCACAAACTAGATGAGGTCACAGGAACCATCCGATGAATCCTTGTATGAGTGTTAATTAACTTTTATCCCCCCCTCCTGTCTTCTGTGGCCCAAAAAGAGAATGAAAGAAAACAGGGCCTGAGCCGCATTCCAGCCTGAGACCCGCAGAGCAAACTGCAGAATATCTCCAGAGTGAGAACTTTGTATGTATTCCTATAAGGAAACCGTACATGGGCGTGCAATATCTCCGCATGGCACCTATGCCCGCAATGATCACGTTTTGGAAACAAGTAGAGAAGAGTAGATTAATTTGTGACTTTTTCTGCAGAAGACAAATATGGAATATCGTCATCTAGACCAGGGATCTCCAAACTACGGCCCTCCAGTTGTTGCGGGACAATACGTCCCATGAGGCATTGTAAAACTTTGGATGATGGGAATTGTAGTTCTTGAACAACTGGAGGGCCATAGTTTGGAGACCCCTAGACCAATGTTAACCAGGGTGCTCCTTGGGTTCCCCCTGGGGTGTTGCAAGCATGAGACCCAGTTTACCCTGGATCTGTGGATCACAATGAAAGGAACTCTTTGTTCATGGGGGGGGGGGAGACTCTATTATTGGGGTACTTTGATGTGATGGGGGGCTCTTATGTGAAGGGGGATTCTGATGTGATTGGGCGGGGGGCATCTGAATCTGTGATGGGGACTCCGTGGTGATGTGGAGTCTCTGATGTATTGGGGAGAGTTCTAACCTGAAGAGAGGATTCTGCTGTGATGGGGGTTCTGATGTGAAGGAGGGCTTCTGATGTGAAGTTGTCCCACACTGTAAAACTGGATGGACTAATGTCTCTATTCAACCTTACCAACTATGCAAAATGTACATAAAACCAGAATGCGATGATTTGCAAATCTCATAAACCCATGTTCTATTTATAGAAAATTGTATCATTTAAAAAAAAGAGAGGTAATTTTGAAATTGATGGCAGCAATCCGTCTCAAAGAAAGTGGTACTAACAAGGAAGAGCTGGAAGAACATTTTTCGACTAATTGGGTTAATTGGCAACAGGTCAGTAACATGATTCGGTATAAAAAGAGCATCTCGGAGAGTCAGTGTCTCAGAAGTAATGATCGGCAGAGGTTCACCAATCTGTAAAAGGCTGCGTCTAAAATTTGTTAAACGGAATAATGTTCCTCGATGTAAAATTGCAAAGACTTTAAGTATATCATCATCATCTACAGTATATAATATCTAAAGATTCTGAGAAAACACAATATTGGATGTCGGTGATCGTCAGGCCACTGGATGGCACTGCATTAAAAACAGGCATGATTCTGTGATGGACACCACTGCATGGGCTCAGGAATACTTCCAGAAATCACTGCCTGTGAACACCGTGCCATCCAAAAATACAAGGTAAAGCTCTATCATGCAAAGAAGGAGCCATATCTGAACATGATCCAGATCCAGAAATGGTGTCGTCTTCTCTGGGCCAAAGCTCATTTAAAATGGTCTGTTGCAAAGTGGAAAACTGTTTTCTGGTCAGACGAATCAAAATTTGACATTCTTTTTGGCAAGCAGAGGTGCCGTAACCTCCGGACTAAAGGCTTGTTATCAGTGCTCCATTCAGAAGCCTGTATGATGTACTGATGGTATGGGGATACATTTGTGTGTATGGAATGGGACAGCTTCCACATCTGGAAAAGCACCATCAATGCTGAAAGATATATATATATATATATAGATATATATATATATATATATCTATATATATATATATCTATATCTATATATCCAGGTTATAAAGCAGCATATGCTCCCATCCATTTGACGTCTTTTTCATGGAAGGCCTTGAATATTTCAGCAGGACAATGCTAAACTATATACCGTATCTATGACAACAGCATGTCTTCATAGTGGAAGTGTCCGGGTGCTTAACTGGCCTGCCTGCAGTCCAGACCTTTCCCCAATTGAAAATTATTTTGGTGCATTTTGAAATGAAAAATAAGACAAGAATACCCAGGACTGTTGAGCAGTTAGAATCCAATATCGGGCAAGAATGGGGCAACTTCCTCTCCCAAAACTCCAGCAACTGGTCTCCTCAGTTCCCTGATGCTTACAGAGTGTTGTTAAAAAAAAAAAACATGGCCCTGTCCCAACATTTTTGGAATTGGGGGAGTGCTTTGCCATCTTTTTGTTGCCCTGTCGCAACTTTTTTGTTGCTGCCATCAATTTCAAAATTGCCTTTTTTTTTTATGGTACATTTTCTCATTTTTAAACATTTTGACATGTTTTCTATTTCCTATTGTGAATAAAATATGGGTTTATGAGATCTGCTAATCATTGCATTCTGTTTTTATGTAGATTTTACACAACTTTTTTGGAATCGGGGTTGTACGTTTTATAAAAGCCACAACTAAAAATGATTTGAAACACTGATTCAGACCAGTGGTGGTCACATTTCTTGATGTGGGTCCCCTGATATTACCAAAGGGCACATAATATTTGGTGCATGTAAAGCTAGAGAAAGCTGTCAGATACTACAGATGGTCAAAGATTGGGCTACAGTCATACTTGTGATTTTAGGCCAGTGTAAATTGTAGTGGCAGAAATCTTCCGATTTACCTGCAGTCACGTACTTTGTGTGCATCCAGCAGTAATCACTTCAGGTAATCGCTGGCTGTACAGACAGGCGCAAATATCTGTGGCTGCCAGCAACCTATCATTATAGTGAACAAGAAGATTCCTGCTGCTACAATTCACATTTGGCCTACCTAGAGACCGGAGACATGCTATAAAAGTTATTAGAGTATGTTGTAAACCGCAGGTGATTCAAAAAAATAAAATTAAATTCCCTGCAAGGCAATGTCATAATGTGCTAGTATGCATCGCATACTAGCACAGTATAATACTTACCTTAGAATGAAGCCCTCCAGCTCCACGATGCCACCGCTTAGAGGGCTGACATCTTTCCCCGGTCTTCCTTCCGAGTTCGCAGCCTCCGTCTACATGAGTGGCGCTTGGGAGCCGTCGTTTCCGGCGCGGGCACTGAAGGTCTGGCACTGTAAGTCGGACCTTCAGAACGCATGCGCCAGTGATGTCATCGGCTTAATGCACTCTGAACATCTCCTAAACTGCAAGTTTACCTACAGTACCTACAAGTAGGCCTTATTATAAGCTTACCTGTAGATACAAGTGTGTAGCACAGAGTTTACTACCACTTTAATGCATTCTCTGCATTAAGTTAAAGCCTTTTTTTTAAGCAGCTTCCCTCCCCCCGCAGACCCTCCTTATACTTACATGAGTCCAATCTTGATCAAATGATGTGCACGAGAGCCGAGGCTTTCTTGGGTCTCTCTCGCCTCATTGGCTCAGACACACCGGTGGGACTCCTGCTGCTGTCAATCACAGCCAGTAAGGAGGAATCGGGGGTGGGAGACACAGAGCCGGCTCGGGAGCGAGTATGATTGAGTGCCCCCATGGCTAGCGGCTTGCTATAGGGGCAGGAGTTGGGGGAGGGGGTAGGGCAGGAGTGCCATTGGGGGACCCAAGAAGAGGAGGATTGGGGCTGCCCCACCCATATGGTGCAGACTAGAATCTTTGACCTTAGCATAGTGGTTTGTTAAAATCAACGACATTAAGCATATGGAGGTCCTGACACTGAACTTAAAGACAGAGGAAGCCTTCCAGCAGAGATTGGTTCCATTGGATACACTTCTCTGTGTATACGTACACTACAGAGTATATCAGTTTTTGCTAATCCATCCCACTAAGAGACTGTGCATTGTGAAGTCGGGGGGGGGGGGGGGGGTGCACGTTACCCCTTCTTCTCCGGTCCCCTTCCTAGGTTTCTCCACCTCCCCCCCGCATACATGCCACATAAATATACATGTTCAGTTCAGCCATTACTAGGGGCCATGAAATACCACGGCCAACATGATAGGCTTCAGGGTTTTAGATCAGGGTTCTCCAAACTTTCTAAACCAAGGGCCAGTTTACTGTGTGTTTTTTTTTTTTTTTTTTTTTTTTTTTTTTTTTTTTTGGTGATCCTGCCATAAAGGTCCATATAATAGTCACTTCCTGTTATAGGGTGACAGCGCTCTCTGCATTGTCACACAGGCTTCCCACACGTGTCCTTTTTTAGCATACATTACACAGGCATGGTCCACTGTTATCACAATCAGGAGGGCAATGTAGACCTGAAGAGGCTGCAAGGGATCAAGAGCTCCAAGATTGAACAATGGAATAAAAAGAGGGTGAAAATAAGATCCACACAACACTATAGCGAAATAAATGTCATTCGGTTAAGGTTTACATCAACTTTAATCAATGACGTGATCCTCCATGAATCAGGCATTGCATTCAAGAGAACCAGAAAATTGCAATTTTCTTTGAGTACGTTTTTATGGATTTGCTACATGGAAATCGATTTGCTCATCTCTCACCTCAAATATGCAAACCAACAAGATTTATGGGTTCAAATGCAGGTTGCACCAGATATAGGTGTGAATATATTTTTGGTGATTTGAGGTTATGGTTTGGTTTTCAGCAGCACAAGCAGTTAGGGGGCGAGACAAACCATTCACCACTGGCAGGGTTGCTTACAATTTATCTGTTTTTATTTATTCATGTAAAATCTTTATCCCAAAAGAAAAAAAAGTTTCTGTAACTGCAGTGTGAGCTGGAGCGTGGCTTCAATTTGTTAGTTTATCTAAATTTTCTAGTCCATCTAACACTACCTGCTTCCCAGACTGACAGTCCAGCTGTCCAAAGGTGCCCCTGTGCTCCTTCATCCAGAGCGGGGGCGCTCTAATACGCAAAGTGTCTTACTGGCCAGATTACCAGGTGAAAACACGGGGGGGAAAAGCCTAAAAAAAAATAAATAAAAAAAATAATGCAGACACCACATCTAAGTTGCAATATATACAATTTTGGTTTTGGGTTTAATACCGCTTTAAGTAGTTATGGCTAGACCTGCTTTACATTCGAGGGGTTTATCGTTAACTGCTTTCCGACCGCCTCACGCAGATATGCGGCAGAATGGCGCACACACAGGCAGATTAACGTACCTGTACGTTGCCCTTTAAGAGACGGCTTGCGGGCGCGCGCCCACCGGGATCTCCGTGAGTGTGATCGCGGGTCCCGCGGACTAGATGTCTGCGAGGATACCCGCGATCGTCTCACGGTGAGGAAGAACGGAGGTATGCTAATGTAAACAAGCATTTCCCTGTTCTGCCTAGTGACACTGTCACTGATCACAGCTCCCTGTAATCGGGAGCGGTGATCAGTGATGTGTCATACACAGCCCCTCCCCCCCACAGTTAGAATCACTCCCTAGGACACACTTTACCCCTACAGCGCCACCTAATGGTTAACCCCTTCACTGCCAGTGACATTTTTACAGTATTCAATGCAATTTTTTGGGATTGAACTCTGTATTAATGCCAATCGTCCCAAAAATATGTCAAAATTGTCCGATGTGTTCGCCATAATGTCGCAGTCACGATAAAAATCGCTGATCGCTGCCATTACTAGTGTAAAAAAAAAAAAAAATTAATAAAAATGTCATTAAAACTATCCCCTATTTTGTAGACGCTATAACTTTTGCGCAAACCAATCAATATACGCTTATTGCGATTTAATTATTTCTTTTTTTAACCAAAAATATCTAGAAGAATACGTATCGGCCTTAACTGAGGAAAAAAAAGTTTTTTTATATATTTTTTTGGGGGGCTATTTATTATAGCAAAAGTAAAATATATTGCTTTTCTTTTTCAAAATTGTCGCTCTTTTTTTGTTTATATCGCAAAAAATAAAAACTGCAGAGGTGATCAAATACCACCAAAAGAAAGCTCTATTTGTGGGGAAAAAAAGACGTCAATTTTGTTTGGGTGCCACGTCGCACGACCGCGCAATTGTCAGTTAAATCGACGCAGTGCCGAATCGCAAAAAGTGCTCTGGTCTTTGGCCAGCCAAATGGTCCGGGGCTTAAGTGGTTAAATGGGGACTCTTGGAGGCTTGCACCATTTCCTTCGCCTGTGGCTTTGTCAAATAAGTAATGCATATATGCATTCTATTAAAGGGGAAGTTTGGAAAATAAAAAACACACATGCTTACCTACCTGCTGCAGCATCAGTCGGATTTTGCAAGCTGCCCCTTCCAGCTCTAGGCCCGAGAACTAAGTAGTCACGTGACCGCTGATCGCTCTGTGCTCAGAGCAGACTCGAGAACTGAGCTCTGTGCTCTGCCCTTTCAGGGCGCACTGGAGCCCCTGACTGTGGAGGGGATGGAAGCGGCTGGCTCTGTCTCCCAGTGGTGCACAGTGAGTCTGAGCCAGCTGCCAGTCAAGAATCTGGGTGGATCCCTACTTTATTGCCTGGATCCCTCAAGTCTCTGTGACGTCAGCTGATTCTGGGTCACAGGAGAGCTCAAATAAGTGCACTCCTGTGACCCTAATGAGAAGTTTGGCCATACTTCTCTTTTAATAATCCTCTTACAATTTGTACATATTATAGTTTTTCATAAACGGCTGGTGGTCTATGAACTTTGTTCTTCTGCCACTGGTGGTCTATGAACTTTGTTCTTCTGCCACTGGTGGTCTATGAACTTTGTTCTTCTGCCACTGGTGGTCTATGAACTTTGTTCTTCTGCCACTGGTGGTCTATGAACTTTGTTCTTCTGCCACTGGTGGTCTATGAACTTTGTTCTTGTGCCACTGGTGGTCTATGAACTTTGTTCTTGTGCCACTGGTGGTCTATGAACTTTGTTCTTGTGCCACTGGTGGTCTATGAACTTTGTTCTTGTGCCACTGGTGGTCTATGAACTTTGTTCTTGTGCCACTGGTGGTCTATGAACTTTGTTCTTGTGCCACTGGTGGTCTATGAACTTTGTTCTTGTGCCACTGGTGGTCTATGAACTTTGTTCTTGTGCCACTGGTGGTCTATGAACTTTGTTCTTCTGCCACTGGTGGAACTACCATGACCACTAAAGCAAGGCCTCCAGGACTTCCGTCTTGACGAAACGGGGGTATCCTCCTGTTTTCACAGTAGCCTGATGAAGCCAAGCTATATATACATCGCTATTTGCTAAACGATCTCTGTGAATTGAGCTCATAACATTCCGATGAGCCACTCTCCCTTCCCAATGTGTATTTTGTTCTGTTTATTTTCGCAGCTAAAATGCAGATTTGAGCGTGGAGGGCAGAACAGGCTGCAAAGATCGCTTTTTTGCGCTCTGCGAGTCACGGTCTGGTAGCCACAGATGGGAACTCAGCTTTGTTGGTTAAGCTCGCTGCAAACCAGTTTTCTTTTCTGTTCATAAACAAACATTTTGCTTCGCACCGCTCACATGCTTCCCAGCCTTCATCTGTTTTTCATTTGCCGTGCGCGTTTGGACAGTAGTTTTAAACCGGGCCTTTTTTGGGGGTTTTCAAACACAAATGTTATGTTTGGCCGTATCCAGTCACAGCAAATATTTCTTTCCTTTTTGTTGTGTTTTTTTTTTTTTTTTTTTTCTTCTTCTTTTGGTGTGCTCGCGGCAGAACGATGTGGAAAAGCAACTGTCAGCTACGCTTCATATCGTACGTGTTATAGGTGGCTGGAGGGCTCCCTAAGATCAGCAGCTGCTTTCTGATCTGGCTCATAAATCGTATGGAAACTCCAAACAATAATCAAAATCTTCAGAGCTTTTACTGGCGAAAATGTCTGTAAAAATGATATATGCCGTTAGACTTGCAGCTTTTTTTTTTGTGCAGTCTTTAGTACATTTGTTTTCCCTTTTTTTTTTTTTTTTTTTTTTTTTTTTTTTTTGACTTTGCATTCAAAGTGAGACTAACCAATATCCTTTTATTCTTCAAAATTAATCCATATACATCCACTACTTTAATGGACCTGTAATCTATTTTTCATGAAATTGTTGCTTGCTGCCTCCTTGTAACATCCTTGGTGAGCTCCCGCATGTCTCTATTTTCCTCCTCACTTCTGTTTTGTTCTAACCACTTAAATACCAGGCACTTGTACCCCCTTCCTGCCCAGGCCAGCTTTCAGTGCTGTCGCACTTTAAATGACGATTGCGCGGTCATGCAATATTGTGCCCATATAACATATATTTTTCTTTTTTTTTCCTTTTTTTTTTTTCTTAGACAGATCAAGCTTTCTTTTGGTGGTACTTAATCACCACTGGTTGTGGCATTTTTTTTTTTTTTTTTTTTTCTTGCTAAACAAATGAAAAACAGAAAATTTAGAACAACCCCTTTTTTTGTTTCTGTTGTAAAATTTTGCAAATAAGTATTTTATTTATTTATTTATTTTTTTTTTCTTCACTGATGAGACTGCACTGATGGGCACTTACAGGCTGCACTTATATACAGCACTGATGGGCACTGATTAGTGCCCTGATTATCAGTGTAAATGCCCCTGTCACCACAGGAAAGCCAGTTACTGGCTTTCCTTTCCTCAGACACTGATAGTGCTAAAGGACATTTGTTTATTTGTTTATATGTGATCAGCTGTGATTGGACACAGCTGATCACATGGTAAAGAGCCTACATCATCGGCTCTTTACCGCAATCGGTGATGCGATGTGTCCAGGGGACGCACAGGGACACGCACTGCGTGTCCCTGTGACAAGAATGAGAGGACGTCATATGGCGTCCTAGAACATGATAGGTCACGCCCGACTGTCATTCTACAATGACGGACGAGAAACAGTTAAATGAGCAGTGCACGTTAGTTGTGGTCATGTGCACTGCTCTATGCACACTACAGATCCCTTAAGCCTAGTACCTACTAATAGTTAACTGACCGCTCCGGGGCTATTTCCCCCACTGAGCTGTTGTGTTCGGACAGGGGGATGTCCCCCTGCCAGAACTCTCTGATCCAATGGCTGAGTGCGTTGATTGAGAGCCGGTCGCTTCTGGTTTTCCAGCATGATTGTCCAACAAAAGCTGGCCAACCGATGTCCGTTTTTTATTGAACAGGCCAATGTCTCCTGACATTCAGCCCGTGTTTACTAGGAACTAGTCTGTAGTCCATCTCGGGAGTGAGCAAGAGAGCAGCTACATTTCCTACATACAGTAGGACCATGGAGAATGAAGGTAGCCACCCTCTAACAGGAAGTCACAGCAGCAAAAAAAGTATATACTTGAAAAACTCTGGTAAAAAAAAAGAAACGTTTTTTTCATTTAAAATGGTTTTAAACCCAAGAAAAAATGTAATCTACTGTATATTGATCTCCAATTATTGGAACATGCTTACAGGTTTTGCATCAGAGTAAATCCCTATTTATTGAGCTGTTCCATCTTAATTATCCAATTAGTCTGGGAATGGGTAACTAAGCTAGCCATACTTGCATAGTTTTCTCTTGCTCAGCCCCCCTTCAATCTTATAGATTCTTCCATACATGCTAAACATCATGGATGGAGGAATCTCAACTGAATATCCGGACAGTGAACACATCTGATTGGATGCGGTCACTGTCTGGCCAACAATTATCCACCTGCTCTTTTCAATTTCCCAGTCAAAATTTGCTGAGCTGGATGGGTTGGACGGAGCCACCCAGAGCTGAAATTTTGTCCTAGTAGCTTTAGCTGTACTTCTAAACTTTTCTAAGTGGAAAAAGAGGTAACAAATCTGGCTATGGTAAGACTACATAGGCAGGTGAAATTGTTTGTATTTGATATTTTAACAGTATTTGTCTGAGTAACAGCAAAATTTCCACCCCCCCGTCCTCCCCAGTCTTACATATACTTGTTTAAGTTCCGCGGAGATCCACGGGAAAGTTCTTGGCCAGACACAGCCCATTATAGGTTCCAGCTGTGGATGGCCTCTCCACCTGAAAGAAAGGAGATGCTTCTGCATGAGCAGTGTCCAGACTGGAGGCTTGGAGGTCCTATGAAGGTGCCTCTTCATGGAGACAGGTATGTGTAAAGCATAGTTGCTGGGGGTCCAAATTTAAAGAATACCAGTACTAAAAGTAAGGGGTGCTAATCTGTTAATCCTCAACCCACCCCCAGAGTTGGACTTTAGGCACATGTCCTTCCATGTGTGCTCCTTATGGCCTTGCTGAGAGCCTGAGCCCATGGGACGTATACCAGCCCTGAACATGGTGACCTCTGTACATTGGTGGAGTGGATAGCACTGTCCACGTGCTTTGAAGTACTTTCTGGAGCTGCTATGTATCGCCATGCTTCCCATTGGCCAGGAAGAGACGTGCAGCTATTTCATGAACTCCTCTGCCTAGAATGGGTCTTCAATCTTAAAATAATGGCCGCGCCGTCTTATGTTTGCGCTCCAGTTTTGTAGGCCACTACTACGGCCCGATTGGAATTGGCGTGAGAGAAGAATGACATTTGTTAATAAGTCATTTCAGTTGGTCACAAGACACTGTTGAATATTTTAGCGTAATGTGCAGCTGCTTGCTTTGGAATCCTGGACAGAGGGTTCGAGGCCTGAGCCTTTTGCTCATACATTGGTATTTGACAAAAAAAAAAAATGGACACTGAGAGGAGCGATGAGGGCTCTGTGGGATACTTTTGGAATCGACTTGGAAACACAGCCAAGAGAAAAGCATGGGGAAGAGCCGGTATAAAAGCTTTTTTCTTAATCACCAAGGAGCCCCCAGCCATAGGAATGTGTCAGTTTATCCTCTCTGTAGGAAACCTGTCAGCTCCACTACCTTCTCAAAGGTAACTCGGTGGGAGATGGGCCAGCATCAGCTCCTGCCATATAGACAAAGGCAGTACCCGGTGACAGGTGTGGGGCTGAATTTAATGGATGAGAACCAAGACGTTTGGTTGCACCCCTCCTGTACTCTGTGTCTGATGTGACACGCGTTGGATCCTAACTGTTACTTTATGTGAACTGCTCCAGACTTCTAAGTCCCTGCTGATACCTAGTATAAGATATGTTCTTCCATGTAGCTATTCCAGATATTCATTACCTCCTATAGAGATCACGGTACTCTCTCTGACAATGCCTTCATCATAGGCGTGCGCAGCCTATTGCATTAGGGTGTGCACCCTTGAGCTCAAACACACATGCCTGTGTATGTGCCTACATATATATGACCCCGGCACATTGATCTCCCTGCCGGCACAGTGAAAGAGAAGAGCATAAACACTTTTCTTATGGCAGAGCCGGTAAGAGGGAGATCTTTACCATGTTCCTGCTGCTACACAGAGCGATAACCCTAATGCGCATGGGGTGATTAGGGTGTGCCTGGGCGCACGCCTATGGCCTTCATTTGCATTTCTCTCCAGAAAAATGATACCATTGTTGTTCAGGAATCATCCAGGGTCACCGTCTATGTCCTTTGCTGAGAGGTCAGCTTAGAGTTGACACAATCCTGTAAATCCTTGTGCTTGTGCAGTTCTTGGCTGTGTTCACAAATATCTGACATAGATCTGCCCCTGCAGCCGCCTCTCACCTTCTGACTTGCTACTAAGTTACAGTGTTGCAGTCTAAACGCTGGGGGAGGGGAGACTGAGGAAATGCCCCTGCCTGCAGCAGACCGATGACATCATCTGACTATGCAAGGCCACTGGCTGGAGCGCGGTCATCTCTCGATCTCTCTCTCTCGATCTCTCTCTCGATCTCTCTCTCGATCTCTCTCTCGATCTCTCTCTCTCGATCTCTCTCTCTCGATCTCTCTCTCTCGATCTCTCTCTCTCGATCTCTCTCTCGATCTCTCTCTCTCGATCTCTCTCTCTCGATCTCTCTCTCTCGATCTCTCTCTCTCGATCTCTCTCTCTCGATCTCTCTCTCTCGATCTCTCTCTCTCGATATCTCTCTCTCTCTCGATCTCTCTCTCGATCTCTCTCTCGATCTCTCTCTCTCGATCTCGATCTCTCTCTCTCGATCTCTCTCTCGATCTCTCTCTCGATCTCTCTCGATCTCTCTCGATATCTCTCTCTCTCTCTCTCGATCTCTCTCTCTCTCTCGATCTCTCTCTCTCTCTCGATCTCTCTCTCTCTCGATCTCTCTCTCTCTCTCGATCTCTCTCTCTCTCTCGATCTCTCTCTCTCTCTCGATCTCTCTCTCTCTCGATCTCTCTCTCTCTCGATCTCTCGATCTCTCGATCTCTCTCTCGATCTCTCTCTCGATCTCTCTCTCTCTCGAAATTTTATTTCAATGAGGCACAAGCTCATCATCGGAAGACGGGTTTGTGTCACGTCAAAATAAAAGCTCACATACAGTATCTCACAAACGTGAGTACACCCCTCACATTTTTTGTAAATATTTTATTCTATCTTTTCAACACTGAAGACAACACTGAAGAAATGACACTTTGCTACAATGTAAAGTAGTGAGTGTACAGCTTGTATAACAGTGTAAATTTGCTGTTCCCTCAAAATAACTCAACACACAGCCATTAATATCTAAACCGCTGGCAACAAAATTGAGTACACCCCTAAGTGAAAATGTCCAAATTGGGCCCAAAGTGTCAATATTTTGTGTGGCCACTATTATTTTCCAGCACTGCCTTAAGACCTCTTGGGCATGGAGTTCACCAGAGCTTCAGGTTGCCACTGGAGTCCTCTTCCACTCCTCCATGACGACATCACGGAGCTGGTGGATGTTAGAGACCTTGCGCTCCTCCACCTTCCATTTGAGGATGTCCCACAGATGCTCAATAGGGTTCAGGTCTGGAGACATGCTTGGCCAGTCCATCACCCTTACCCTCAACTTCTTTAGCAAGGCAGTGGTCATCTTGGAGGTGTGTTTGGGGTAGTTATGTTGAAATACTGCCCTGCGGCCCAGTCTCTGAAGTGAGTGGATCATGCTCTGCTTCAGTATGTCACAGTACATGTGGGCATTCATGGTTCTCTCAATGAACTGTAGCTCCCCAGTGCCGGCAGCACTCATGCAGCCCCAGACCATGACACTCCCACCACCATGCTTGACTGTAGGCAAGACACATTTGTCTTTGTACTCCTCACCTGGTTGCCGCCACACACGCTTGACACCATCTGAACCAAATAAGTTTATCTTCGTCTCATCAGACCACAGGACATGGTTCCAGTAATCCATGAGTTTTATATAATATTACACCCTTTTTTTGTTATAAGTGATCACATACCCTCTGTTCTCAGCTGCATAGGGATCTTGGAGAGCTGGGGGAGGAGAAACCGCAGGACAATGGTCTTACCAGTAGCTTGGGGGGGGGGGGGGGGGGGGGACACCTGTCAGCACAAGTCTGTACATTGAAGGAGAGCAGGCTGTTCTCAGCACAGCTAGAGAACTGACCACGCTGTGCTCTCATGCCTAGTGTGGCCAGTTTTAAATACGAAAGCAAAGGGACTGGCAGGAACTCTGGGGATTTTACACAAAGGAAGAAATACAAAGGGGACATTTTTATGCAAGTACATGGTAGATTGTAAGCTCCAATGAGCAGGGCCCTCTGATTCCTCCTGTATTGAATTGTATTGTAACTGTACTGTTTGCCCTCATGTTTTAAAGTGCTGCGCAAACTGTTGGCACCCTATAAATCCTGTACATTGGCTAACCGCGGCAAAACGGACGTTTTTAACGTGGGTTACTATCTGTCAAGTTAAATCCTTCAGGAGAGGTTGTAAAAACGTCTTGTGTACCTGAAGCCTAAGTGGTTATCACTTCTGCCTTGCGGCACTGGGGTTCATATCTCAACCAGATACAGTGGAACCTCAGATTGCGAGTAATGCGGTTAACGAGCGTTTCGCAATACGAGCACTGTATTTTTAGAAATCGTAACTCGGTTTGCGAGTGTCTCGCAAAGCGAGCAGGATTCAGGCCAAAAGCGGTACTGCAGGTGGGGGGGCGCCGGAGCCGAACAGAGCCGAACGTCGCATTCTGAAATACACGGAAAGGACCGAGTACAGCACGGCTGACCTTGGCAAATCTCGGGTAGGAAGTCTTTCCGAGGTTTGCCGAGGTCCGCCGACGGGTCCTCGGGCCTTTCCGAGGCTCTCTGGCGCCCCCCGCCTCTGGCCACATGCGGTATTGCATCCCATTGATGTCAATGCGGAACAAATTATTTTCGTTTCCATTGACTTCAATGGGAAAACTCGCTTTGATATGCGTGTACTTTGGATTACGAGCATACTCCTGGAACAAATTATGCTCGTAATCCGAGGTTCCACTGTACTACCTGCATAAAGTTTGCATGTTCTCTCTGTGTTCACGTTGGTTTCCTCCTGTAATCCAAAGAAATGCTGGAAAGTTAATTGGCTCCTGTCTAAATTGCCCCTAGTATGTGTATGTATGAGGGTGAGTGGGGTACATTTTAGATTGTAAGCTCCATGAGTGAATGTACAATATATTTGTAAAGCACTTCATAATTTGTAAATTGTTGGTTCTGTATAAATACCTGTAATAAGTCAATTAAATAAGAATAAAAGTGTTTACTGTTTTCCCTGCCAGTGTTAGTAATTCTGATCATGCCAGTCTTGTGATTTATACAGCTCTGGCACACTGCGCAGCAAACGCAATCACTACTACCACTTTTCCTTTGTCCTTTAACTACTACATCCTGGATCCTCTCCCTGGGGATTATGCTGCTTCACTGTCCAAAAAACAAGCTGGAGGTGACACAGGATGCTCAATTGCTGAATCCAGAAATAAGTGTCACCAACTGGGTGGTGCAGAGGTATGCTATCCTGACCAGCTGTATAGAATTACAAATCCTCCTATTGATTAATGGTTCCAAATTAATAACTACTGCAGTAGGGAACAGACACAAAAGATACACTCTGCATCTTTCCATATAACTGTTCTGCTTTATTTTGACGCAATTGAAGGTTTTTATACACATGTTTACGTAGATATCACAATAATATTACAATTGTACGTTTATGGTAACAAGGGGCGTAACATAGGCAGGCTAATTCTAATCAGGACTCGAAAGAATGCAAACATGTAATGAAAACCTTATTAGTGCCATGTGCACAGTGAGGGCAGTAAGCAATGCATACAAAATTAGAATACAATTCTATACAGAACGTACAAATTTCCTTTTACACCGATGAACCAGCCGGAATTCACTCAGCGAGTGGCCCTAACAACCCAGCTCCATTTGACAAGACAATTTTCCTGCTGGACATTTCTTCTGCCAAACAGTGGTTACATCCAGTCAGAATATAATAGCCCAGCAAGAGGTTTCGTCCATCCGAGCTGGTTAGCTTGGATGGAGAAATCTGTTATATATGGCACTGAGAAGAATTTGCTGGACCTTGTTGGGGGGAGTTTGGTGGGCCTGATATATTAACTCCTTTCTGCCCACCCCGGCATCCTAGTTGTGAACACTGAAAGGATAAGCAATCATGTGACCACTATCACAATGGTCACCTGATCAGAAGCTGGTCCCACTGGCTACTGATCTTTAGCTCAGGCCCGAGAGCCGTTGTATGCAGCTTGGTCCTTGTACTGGGAGTGTGCAGTTCAAGGGAAGGCTGTAGCAGTGGCAAACGTTCCCCTTTGGCTACAGTGTACAGAGACAGCTATGAATAAGCGCCATAATAGGGCGTGAAACGCGTTAACTATTTTTCCTGTTATTCCCTGTACATGAAGTGACAAAGTGCATTTGGATTTTACTTCTTCATATCAATGAAGATGCCTTCTATGGTGTGCGGCCGTCCAGGATCCTTTTCTTTCCTCAAGTACAGAGACAGGCACTCTGCCCATCTCTGTATGCCAGTTTAGAGTTGGTCTTAACTAACTTCAGTTTTGTTATTCTACAAACTGGAGTTTTTTTTTGTTTTGGAATTTGGTGCAGTAATAGCACTACTTTTGTAAAAGTTGTGCTATTAAGAACTGCCTGAATCTGTCGCTACAGAAATAAGCATCAGGTTTTTTTTTTCAATCTTACGCAGGCCATTTTAAAGGTACAATCCAATAGTAAAAATGTTGCTGGAATTTTTTTTGAATTCCCCCCGAATATTGTTTGTTGCATTTGAAAGTGGAACCTGGTGGCTGTGGGCGGTAGCTTGGCTCTTGCTCCATATTTACGGGGTCAGCCCCACAAGTGTCTCCAGTTACGTGTGGGCTTCATAGCGTTCACATAAATATTTGTGCATGTTATTAGTCGCTCTTTATAGAAGGAAGCTTGTATTTTAGGTTGACTGACCCGAGTAGACACTGAAGATGTATAGGAGTGCCCCGGCGGCACGTAATTGAGAAGGTTCCTGTGTATTATGTGGGCGCTAGGGTCTTCTTTAAATAAATATCTGTGGGAGAAGTTTGGCACAGCAGCCCTGTGTGTTGCTCTCTGGTGAAGTGCTCCGTGTTAACGGGTCCCCTGTTTGTTTTGCTCTGCGCACTCTGTGGACTTCTGCTGCTCTTGAACCGAGAGAATGTAAAATAAACCCAGTGAGCTCCCAGCAGCTGCCGCTGCCTCCTGCCAGCTGCTCTTCCCTATGAATGCTAGACAATAAAGACCCAGCAAGAGCTGTGTGCTGCTATCCATGCCTCCAACTATATGGTTGAGTCAGGGCTTCCCAGTGCCCTGTACAGGGCCAGGAGGGAAGGTGAACTGTGTAAGACCCCATACACACTATTAGATTTTCTGCAGATTTTTGTCTTCAGGTTTACCCAAACCATATAATATGAGGTCAAACGAGTTTCAATTTGTATGCAATCAGGCAGGCCCTTGCACTACATGGTTTTGGAAAATCTGAAGACAAAAATCTGCAGAAAATCTAATCATGGGGTCTTAGTGGCTTAGGTTTTAGAGGAACACTTGGGGTTAGACTAACCGTGGGTATGGTATTCTTTGCCTATAGGTACCCCTGATCCAAGGTATGCTCCATTTAAAGTAATACTGAACTACAGGGCCCAGAGGGGAGTAAAGGGCTTTGTACACTTGCTTCAGAGGCACACTGCTGATAATCCCGATTTCGGTAATGTATATCTAGTGTACTTTACTGCTTGCCTGTCCATCATTTGGCCTTTCCAGGATTCAGCAATGCATATCTAGACACTGCTGCCTGTCCAGGATTAAGGCTCATACATACGATCAGAAAGTCGTACAAAAAATGCCGCTTTCGAATCGATCGTACGATAATCTGATCATCAGTACACAGCTTTCGAGAGCCGATCAGGATAGGTGGTGCGACATTATCTGATTATGAACAAGTGTGGCATTTTTTTTTTTTTCATACAATACAAGGTCGTACGATATTATATAATTTTTTTTATTTTATTATTTTTAATCCTTTCAGTTTTCGTCCGAAAATACAATACAGCATATTACATCACTTGCAAATTTTCATTCTGTCTGAGAATTTCGTAACTTTAATAACCTCTTCATTTTCGATATGGATACTAGCATGCAAACAAGAAAAAAAAAATGAATGATCATTCGTCTGATAATCTCATCCTGTGTACCAGGCTTTAAGCAGTGTATATCTAGACCAGGGGTCTCAAACTGGCATCCCTCCAGCTGTTGCAAAACTACAAGTCCCATCATGCCTTTTGTCTGTGGGAGTCATGCTTGTAGCGGTCAGCCTTGCAATGCCTCATGGGACTTGTAGTTTTGCAACAGCTGGAGGGCCGCCAGTTTAAGACCCCTGATCTAGACACTGCTGCCTGTCCAGGATTAACCTCTTGCCGACTGCCCCACATACATTTTACTGCAAGCGGCAACTCCTCCATGCAGGAGACCTGCTCCCACTGTGATTAAACCCAATGTCTGCCGTGACCCACTGATTGTTCCCGACAGAGGCAGAACGGCGGTCTTCCTATGTAAACAAGGCAGATCGCCGTTCAGTTAGTAGAGGAGACAGAGATCCTGTGTTTCTGCTAAGCAGGAACACGGTTCTCTGTCTTCCCACAGTTTAAAGCAGATCCCACACAGTTTACAAAGCACTCCCTAGGAACACATTTAACCCTTTGATCGCCCCTGATGTTAACCCCTTCCCAGCCAATGTCATTCGTACAGTGACGGTGCATATTTTTTAGAACTAATTACTGTATTGGTGTCACTGGTCCCCAAAAAAGTATCAAAAGTTACTTTGTGTCCGATTTTTGCCTGCCACAATATTACAGTCCTGCTATAAGTCGCTGATCGCCGCCATTACTAGTAAAAATAAATAACAATTCCATAAAAATATCCCATAGTTTTGTAGACCCTAACTTTTGCATAAACCAATCAATATACGCTTGTTGAGATACTACTTCTTTTTTTTTTTTTTTTTTTTTTTAATTATGTTTTATAGCAGAAAGTAAATGTTGTGTTTTTTTGTTTTTTTTTTTTTTGTTTTGTTTTGTTTTGTTTTATAGCGCAAAAAATTAAAACTGCAGATGTGATCAAATAACACCAAAAGAAAGCTCTATTTGTGGGAAAAAAATACATCAATTTTATTTGTGTACAGTGTCGTGCACAATTTTCAGTAAAAGTAAAGCAGTGCTGTATCGAACAAAAAAAATGGCCTGGTCATGAAGGGGGGGGGGGGGGGGTAAACCTTCCAGAGCTGTGGTAAAGCAGTGTTTATCTAGAGTAGACACTGCTGCCTGTCCAGGATTCAGCAATGCAAATCTTGTAGATTACATTGGTGCCTGTTCATGATCTGCTGTCGTCCGTCTAAGGCATCTTCTAAACTAGAGTCCTATTTGCCCATTATTCACCAGTGACCATGTTTCTGCTGCCTGTCTGTGATTCCATAATGTAGATCTAGTGTACTATGCTGCTGCTTATATTTCCCGTAATGTATATCTGCTCGTGTCTGATTCCATCACTGGTTTCTCTCTATTCAGTTGTGTATATCTAGTACACTACATTGCATTGCTGCCTTCAAGCCATTCATTAACCTGTACTTAGTGTACTAAACTGCTGTCTGCCCTGGAGTCATTCATTTTTACCTAGTGTACTATACTGTTGCCTTGCCATGATTCAATAATGTTACATCAAGTATACTACACTCCATTCTTACTAAAACTTACAAATCTATAACTATACTGCCATCTACAGCTGATCCAGTAATTATATCCCATCTAATACATAGCATTTACCTGTTGGAGGAAGATTCAGTGATTTGTGTCTCATGTGCCATACTGATTTCTTACCGAGGATTATACACTGTTGTACTGTATGTATTGTATACATTCTTTTGTGTACATTATTGAGTTATGTATATTGCAGGTACAGTGTGCTTTCTGTATATGATGGTCAGAAAAGCACCAGCATTCTTCATCAGCAGTGATTCATTGAGAATTCATTGGGGTGTTACAGTAACCAGTGTACAGTACATTATTTGCCTATACATACTGTTAAAAGGAATCCAGATAAAATATATATATATACATACATATATACATTTTTTTTTTTTTTTTTTTTTTATTTTTTTTTTTTCTTTTGTATAATGGTGTCCTTTGTGAAATTACTTACTGCATTACATATTAGAAGATGCTCCAAAAAAATTACTTTGCATTGACATCCAGAATCCATGTAGCAAAGCCATTGATTATCTCATATTTGACTGCCAAATACGTTTATTACCTTGGCTCTCACATTTTAAAATCGTATTTTTGTCGCCTCTCTTTCCAGACACTGTCGGATTCCTCCTTTTCTCCCGGACATTTGCACTGTTCATCGGTGTGACACAGCGCTATGCATCCTGGGCCGTGGCATCCACTACTTTGTTTCTCGCTTCTGTTGCTGTGCACATGTGGAGATGCAGGTATGAATCTTGATGGTCTTGTTTATATTGTGCTCCTAGAGGGGAAAACATTTTTTTTTTTTCTTCCTTTCTTAAGTAGCCGGTGTTTCCGATTAGGCGACCTGTCAGATTTTGTAACGGAAGTGACGTTCCGTTGCCGCCATGTTACTACACCCCGCACTCGTCCACAGTAAGGATACAGTGAGAAGGCAGCAAGCGGACATCTTGTTACACCCACCGGAGTCATGCATTTCACACTTATTTTTTCTTGTCAAAATATTTTATTATAGAGTTCAGTAAGGAAGTAACATTGCACTAATAACATATTATAGTAATAATACAGTCTTGGAGAAGAAGCTCAATTACGTTTACATAAATATTCTAATTAACAAATAAAGATATTGTTGATAATACTTAAGGCGATTCAAGGTATTGTGTATTAATATAAAAGTAATAGTCATTATTATTATCTTGACAATATCAAAGAGACTGTTATGTGGAAAAATTGAAAACAAAAAACCAAAAAAACAAAATGAGTGCTACAAAATCATAATGAAAGTCATAAGAAAAATTACAGGGAAGGAAAAAGGAGAGCGAGGAAGTAGAGAAGGAAGAGTGGAAAAGTCTGCGAGGTCAGGCCATGAGCCATTACTACTATAAGGAAACATATGGTATAAAACTCTGCATTCAAGCTACCACGGCAATAATACTTGATTGTCAAAGATTTGTGGTATGGTAAAGTCAATCCACACTTATTTTTAACAGTAAACTGAGCTTATATAGTGAAATACAGTATTTAAAAATACATCTGACTGTTTTGATGTTGAATTTTTGAAAGCGGCGGCAAGCCTGCTGATTTCACAGGTTTTCGAATCTGACAGAACACCGCTGCTTTGAAAAATCAACATCAGAATAGTCTGACGGATTTCGAAATGCTGAATTTCATATATATAAGCTGAGTTTACTGTTAAAAAATAAGTGTGAAATGCAAGACTTGGGTTGGTGTAATAAGATGTCCGCTTACCGCCTTCTCACTGTATCCTTACTGTGGACGAGTGCTGGGTGTACCAAGATGGCGGCGACAGAACGTCACTTCCCTTACAAAATCTGACAGGTCGCCTAATCCGATGAAACACCGGTCTCCATTTATAGTTTAGTGTTAGTGGCTACATAACCTGCCAAGCTTTTTTTTTTTTTTTCCATCCATATACGCCTTGCTCTTTTGCCATTTTTATCTTTTTAATATTCTTCTTCCATCCAACCTGTGTCTTCATTTCACAAGTACACCTTACTCCTAATATTACTTTTGAGCAGCTGGCTCTCATTCAGCTAACCTCAGAAATTCTCAACAGTTATTTTTTAATATTGCTTTTCAATGGTCCTTTCCATATCCTCCTCCTCATTCCATCAAGAAAGCTTACACCTAATCTCCCTCTTCACTCATGTCTCTCAACCATAGAATCTCTGCATTATTCCAGCAAATTCCCTTCTTATATCGTTCCTCAATCAAGCCCCCCATATAACCTCCATCTTCACATCATTGCAACAAATACCCTATTTCTTCTATCACTCTTCATGTAAACCCCTCACCCAAATAGTCTCCATCTTCACAGCATTCCAACAAATACTCTTTTTTATATCACTTGACACTTGCACTCCTCACCCAAATAACCTTCATTTTTTTTTTTTTGTATCATTCCAACAGATTTCCTACTACTTGTATCACTCTTCAATCATGCCCTCACCCATATAATTTCCATCTTCACATCCTTCCAGCAAATGCCCTACTTCTTATGACTGGTCACTTATATCCTTCACCCAAATAACCTTTATTTTTTTTTTGTATCATTCCAACAAATTCCCCACTACTCCGAACACTCTTCATCTTTACACATACCATTAACATCTTCACATTATTCCAGCAAATACTTTACAACGTATTTATCACTTTTTAATCATTCCCCTCACCCAAATAATTTCCATCTTTACATCATTCTAGCAAATACCCTACTTCTTATATCACTCGTCACTTACAACACCTAATATAATCCTCAATTTTTTTTTTTGTATAATTCCAACAGATTCCCTAATTCTTTTTAATCACTCTTGGGTCATGCCCTTCACCCATATACCGTAATCCCAATCTTCATGTCATTGCAGCAAATACCCTACTTCTTATCTCTCTTCAATCATGCCCTTCTCTCAATTAATCTCCATCTTTTTTCTTCATTCCAGAAATGCCTCCACTCTTCAATCATGCCCCATTACAAATATAATAAACCACTTCACAACATTCCAGTAAACGCCTTACTTCTGCCACTCTTCAATTTTTCCCCTCATCCAAGTACTCTCCATAGTTTTTGTTTTGAAAAAAGAAAATTCGGACAATATAGGCCAACCATGGAGAGTAAAGACCATATGCAAAATCATGAAATTTTATTATACATCATATTTAAAAAGCAAAACCTACATCATATATGCACCTTAATAGTTAAAAACCAGTAATATGATTCTGCCTGTGGATAGAATAAACCATATAAATTCATGCAACAATAATTATTGGTATACTTCATGAGTTACAATACTAATTTATTAGTCCTCATGTTTCAACGCATTTCACCAGAGTTGCTTCATTAGGATGCCTGTAACATATAGTGATGTTTTCATGCATCCTGATGAAGACACTCTGGCGAAACACGTCGACACATGAGGACTAATAATCAGTATTGATCATGAAATGGCATGAAGTATACCAACAATAATTGTTTTATGAATTCATATGGTTTATTTTATTCATAAGCACAATCCTATTACTGATTTTTAATAGGGTGCATACATGATGTATGTTTCTCTTTTTAAATAATTGATGTATAATAAAATTTCATTATTTTACATATGATCTTTACTATCCATGTTTGGCCTATATAGTCCAATTTCTTATTTTTTTTTTTTTTTTTTTTCTAATCCATACATTATGGATGTTGGCCCTGAGTGTCATCTATATTTGTTTACTCTCCATATTTTTGTATCATTCAAACAAATACTCTACTTTTGTATTCATCACTCTTCAATAATTCCCTTCACCCATAAAATATATAATCTCAATCTTCACATCATTCCAGCAAATACCCTACTTCTTATATCACTCTTCACTCATGCCCTCACTCGCATAATCTCCTTCTTCATATGATTCCTACAAAAACTCTACTACTACTTTAAACATTTAATAGTCTTTAATCATGCCCCTCACCCATATAATCTCTATCATCACATATTTCCAGAAAATGCCTTACTCCTGCTCTTCATCCGAATCTCCATCAGTCTATCGACATACCTTTCTTGTAATACATTCCTACTCATGTCCTTCATCTTACTAATCTCCATTTCCATACAAGTCCATTGAGATACCTTACTCTTAGCATCACTCTGCACTCATGTCCATTTTCCATCTAATTCCCTCTTTATCTCATTCCCTGTTGATGCATTACCCCTTTGTATCACTCTTCACTTTTCTCTCATCCAACTAATCTTCATCTTTTATCTCATTCCATGGTGACACTTTACTCCTAATATCACTCCTCACTCGTGCCCCTCACCCCAGTAATCTCCATCTTCATATCATACCGCCAAGATATCTTTTTGTAATATTTATTCCCATTCCCGTGTTTCTCCTACGATTTCTAGTCTTTCTCTTCATAGCCTACCACTGAAAACCCTTTCCTCTAATGTTACTTTATACCTTCTATCCAGTTAAGTTTCATATCATTCCAACAACCAGAATTCAGCCATCCTTTATAGTTTAATTTCTTAAAAATCTTAGGTTTGCACTTCATGTGTCAGATTAGACCCTTGGTTCTCATGTAATTTATGATTATTTCTTTCTTCTTCTTTTTTTTTTTTTTTTTTTAAATCAGATGTGACTCCTTACTTCTTGTCAGAGCTCAATTCCACAGTCCAGAAACCTGGAGTACAGGTCACATTATCGTGTCCTGCTGAACGGCCATGGTCCCATATTTCTTGGTTATTTAACGGAAGACTATTGGATAGAACACCGGATGTGGACATTCAGCCTGGTAACCTGACCATTTTGTCTCTGGGTCTGCACCATGCTGGCCGTTATCAGTGCATGATCAACACCAGCAGAGGCTCTATTATCAGTACCCCTGCCAACGTGTCTGTGGCATGTAAGTATTCCTGAAAACTTGGCACCTAATTGTTATTTTTGTTGAAGAGGAAATTACCTGAATTAAAGTGACACAAAACAATATCCTTCTCCAAAAACAATCCATACACACTCTCTACCTAATGGCCCTGTAAACTATTTTTCATGAAATCGTTTTATATTGTGGTTTTTTTTTTTGCTTCATATATTGTCTTCCGTCCGCTCCCAAACTTCTCCTTTTTCGCTTTTTACTTCTTCTGTTTGGAATGAGCAGTGCACGATAGATGTGGTTGTGTGCGTTGCTCTATGCATACTACAAATCCCATAGTCCAGGGGTCTCCAAACTTTCTAAACAAAGGGCCAGTTTAATGTCCTTCAGACTTAATAGGGCCAGACTGTGGCCACTGGGAGTATAAAAGGTCCCGATGTCAGTGGGAATAAACCATGCTCCATCTTTGATGTCAGTAGGGGGAATTGTGCTCCAATTTTGTGTCATTGGGCCCCATTGTTATTGTCATTAGGAGGCATTGTGCCCCATCGTTGGTTACATTGGGAGGAATTCTGCCCCTTCATTTGTTTCAGTGAGGGAATTATGTCCCATTTTTGGTATTGGTGGATAAAAACAAGCAGTCTTATCTCCGTAGTGAGCAAGAGAGGGTGGCTACGTACAATAGGACCATGGGGAATGAAGGTAGCCACCCTCCAACGGTAAGTTGGACCACAGCAGCAAAAAAGGGAATTTGGAGTAGACTGTGAACAATAGAACGTACTTGGGAATACATACTTGAATAATGAATTTATTTTTTAACCAGAATTTAATGTCACTTTAAGTTGTGGACTAGATATGCCCAACTAGAGTGTTTATTAAACATTCCATTTCTGTATTATCTTTATTCTAATTTCCCTGCACAACACAAGCAAAATATTCTGTCATTCTTTTAAGTGTCTGCAGGATGTAATTGAGCAATTTGATTGCTGGGGGCAACTTCAAATCGAATCTCCATGAATACAACCTATTAGCAGTTTTGTTTCTCAAGCTGACAAGTCTGCTAATATGCAAATTAGTTGATCTGAACATACAAGCAGATTCGCTTATACCTTCCTTATTTTTGTTAGTAGGGATGAGCTCACGCCTGCTCAGATTCTAGACTGAACTCACCTGAGTGAGCATACCAGGGAGCCTTCAACTGTACTGAGCCAATCCTTTGTGGGGAATTCCCCACCCTGCAGCCATACTTTGTCAAGGGATTTGTATGCAGCTGTAATGTGGGGATTGCCTCAGCTGCTTACGATTGGCTCAGGAAAGTGACAACTTCCTGACAGGCTGAGGTGGATTTGGACTAGGATCCAAACATGCCTTACCTCATCCCTATTTGATGGGTTGTTAATGGGAGTGTATGTTCAGCTGGTGGGGCCCCCATTAAAGTAAATGTGTTGCTTTGTCCTCCATGAGTTAAGCACAGGTTCAATTTAAGCTGATCTTTCACATGTATAGCTATAATACATAGCTAGGCCATATATCTTTGAAGGTTCTCCAGGTATATCCTCGATCTACCTAGTAGTAGTCAATCACATTCTGCTGGACTTGTTCTGTATTGTTGAAGATTACTCATCTAAGTAGTCTTGACACTGAGGAAGCTACATGGATGAGTAGAGAAATGTCTTCAACATTACACAATAAGTGACTGGCTACAGCCAAATAGCTAGACCATAATTCATGTTCGAAATTGGCATTGGACAGCTCTCCACCCATTCTATCCAAAACTGACTGTTTTCTGTTGTGTCCTGTAGATCTGGGAGACTTTGAATCAGTCTCTAGAGTCAATGTGGAGGCTGAAGAGGGAAGCACCGCCATTATAACGTGTGGTGTTCCATCCAGTGTCCCGCCTGCTCAGATCCATTACCGTGTGAGGGGGAAATGGCTGGACAAATCTACCGGTGAGTGATGCCTGTGATGGACAATGGCTTATTCCTGTCTCTGCACTCTTCACACCTGTACTGCAAGCAGCACCTCAAGACTGAACATGTACAGGACATTAAAACAAAATCTAGATTGGAGGCTCTCTGAGCAGTTTTTATAAGCAGCATGCTACCAGGTAGGAATCTCGAATGACCCAAGATACAACACCTGCATTTTATTAAATCTTTTTGGATGAAATAATTAATATTTAGCCTGCATTATATCAAAACGTAGTACTGAAATCGTAGAGCCAGACTCCTGCCAACGTTCTTGGTGGTTAGATCTTTTGTTGGGTCTTTTTATTGCTGTTTGTGTTCCTCTTTTGGGGGATTTCCCCTTGCTTCCTGTTCAGGTAAAAGATAATGTCGCACACTGAAACATAGGGGTCCAGATAGCAAGCAATTAAGCTGCAAGTTTGAAAACGACTTGCTAAGCTATTGCCAGACTTCACGAGTTTGTTGCACAATTGCAGCAAGTCCACATTGCATTACTCCAGATCAACTTTCTTTGCAAACATTCTGCAAGTTCTGGTTCAGTTATGTTGTGCAATAGTCATCCCACCACAGGGGTCACTGTGGCTGAATTTTCAAGCTGTACACTTGCAGAGCTCTTGTTGTAGACTCGCCACTGCAACTTTGCTCTTGCTAGAGAATTGCACACAAATTTGCTACAAATTGGAAAAGGGTCAACTAGAACTTGTGTTTCAAGTGCTCTACAAGTGTACAACTTGCCAGTGAAAATGTGCAGCAATTTAACAGACTTGCTTACAATTCAACACTGCCACAAATTTGTTTTAAGTTATCCTTTCCATCTGGGGTGTCATATAGACAGGAAATGGGGGGGGGGGGGGGGGACACAAACGGCAATAAAGTTTAGATCAGCTGGGGTTTCTAACCCTTCATCCAGGGGACAGGAATTGATGGTGTTAATTTCGTCATAATTTTTGTCAGCTACATTTTTCCAGTGATGAGAACAAAATGAAAATTTCTCAGAATTGTCATCAATTGACGAAAAAAACAAACTATGACTTAAGTCAATTCCAATGTTCGGCAACGAACAAAAACGCAACAAAAAATGTGAGGGAGGGAAGTTTTTACTTATAAAGAGGTTTTATATTTGGCTAAATCTGTGTCTGTGTAGTTTGCTGAATACTATAAATAATAGATAACATGTTGTTAGATTTTCTTTACACCAGGAGCATTTAATAATGAGTTTGGAAATTTAGGAGAAATGCTTAAATAAAACTTACAATTTAACTAAACCCATTCGATTTTAGTCTACTAAAATGTACTTGCAATTTTTTTAGTAAACTAAAATATGACTAAGACCATTCAGATGACTAAAATACGACTAAAACTAAATAGAAATTTGACGTCAAAATTAATACTGGGCAGTTGGGCTTTAATTATGTAACCTCTCTTATTGGGCATAAAATAACATAGAATAACGGACTTGTTCTTTTATCAGATAAGTACTTCATCCTACCCTCTGGAAACCTTCAGATAGTAAATGTGACGTTGGAGGATCGGGGACCCTATAGATGTGCCGTGTATAACCCAGTCACTCATGAGCGGAAGATAAGCCCCTCGGTTTACAAACTCGCTGTTACTGGTGAGTAGATATTTAAATATTATAAAATATTCCGTAGGATTTGTGTTTTCGCAATCCCAAACCAACCCTTCAGATGTTCAAGTAGAGCCCAATGTCTCACCGGGGGTAAAACAAGTGACGAATTGTTTAGAGATACCATATCCTATGCACAAACAGTACTGTTGCCATAGTTGTAAGTTGTAGGAAGTGATTTTGTTCTTGTATATCTACTCACAGCTGAGCTTTAATAATCTGTTCTTCTTTATGCAACAGGTTCAGCTCACTCTGATTTCATCCCCGTACAACCCGTCCTTACTCATCATTTGTCTGTACATCTGAATGAGACGGTGACTCTGGAGTGTGCAGCCGGAGGGGTCTCTACCCCCCATGTTAACTGGTATAAAGATGGGCAAAGTGCCACTGATAACAGAAGGACGTTGTTGCATACTAACCTCGTGATCAAGACTGTGGAAAGACAGGATACTGGGAACTACTCATGCCTGTTGGCCAATGAAACGCAGGAAGTGGCTCGTGTGAACTACATAGTCGTTGTTTTAGGTCAGTGCAGAACTTCCATCCCTGGCTTCTGTCCTCCAGGCTGAAGAGATGAATGTCATCTTATGAACTTCTTTCCTTTTTCTATATTTTGTGTTTTTTTTTTTTTTTTTTTTCATCCCTCCACTGTTATAATGGAAGTCTTAGCCATGTCAGTGGTGTTTTAGCCTCTGGTAGGGTGTCGCCAACAAAAAAAAAAAGTTCTGCATAATCCTTTTGCTCTGGTGTCACCATTGCAGCCATAAGGACAAGACACTGCTGTGACGTGCAGCTCACCCAACGTCAAGCAGCATTTGAATTTACAGCTGGCAAAGTGCACTGTAGGACCTTCATATGTTAACTTTCCATTTGTTATTGCAATCTGCAGCCTTAGGAATGCCCCATTATTTCTTGCAAAGTGTGACGTTTAAAGCTGAACTCTGGAATAAAATGTTTTAATTTTAAATACATTCCTCCATAGCCACAAAGGATATACATCAAATTTTCTGTGTGCCTAATGCTTTTGCAAACCCAGATATAACTGGCTATAGCAGCAGTGATGTTATCACGGTAGTTAGTGAGCAGAGCTGTGGGAGGGACCCAACAGACTCCACCCACTGTGGGCTGCCTGCAGAAAACTGCAGGAGGGGGTGGAGCCAAGACCAGTCACCCTGCACAAGGAGAGGGAGCAGCAGTGACCGGTCTATAATACAGGAAGCTCCTGCACAGAGGGAAAGGGAAAGTTTCTTACTGGATTACTGCACAGATCCAAGTAAGAATACACATGACTCTTGTATTTAGAGATGGTGGGGGAGATTTACTAAAACTGGTGCGCACAGAATCTGGTGCAGTTGTGCATAGTAACCAATCAGCTTCCAGGTTTTATTGCCAAAGCTTAAAGAGTAACTTTACTTTTGTTGAGAACAACACATTTCCCTCTGGGTGATCAATGTACATTGCACGGATTTTAGCAAACATTGTTGTGGATTCCTACCTTTTTGTTATTTTGAAGAAATCCATGTGTGTTTGTCTGTGTCCATGTGATCAGTGAATCTAATGGGTTTGGTTTCTTAATTACCAATCAGCTGCTGCACCTGCAGGGCTCAAATGAGGAAATTGCCAGGGTCTTATTCCTTTTTAGATGTTATTTTCTATAGGGAGCATCTCACAAAAATTACATTTTTGTTGCAGGGGATGCCTGAAATCTGACTTGTATCTTAGTATAGACTTCTGGGAAAATCACACAAGTGGGAAATGATGTTTTTGGGGGGCGTTCTGTATACATTCTGTGTACAGAACAACTCCAGGTTGTCATATTTAATTTTACAGAAAATTGCAGAGCTGCAATTTGAAAAGGAAAGGTAATTTTTTAATAACCTTCAATTACACTTTGCGACTTGAGTGGAAATTGTATATGCTACGATATATATATATATATATATATATATATATATATATATATATATATATATATATATATATATATATATATATATATATATATTTTTTTTTTATTTGCTATTTTTTTTTCCCCATGAAAGTGGGGTTACCTTATAATTGAACAAGCTGAAGTTAGAAGCTGATTGGTTACTCTGCACAGCTGCACCAAATGTTGTGTGCGCCAGTTATAATAACTCTTCCCCCTACGTGTTTTGTCCCGGAGTTTAGCTTCAGTGACAGGTCCTCTTCGACAATTCGCTTCTTTTTAATTAGATTTGAGTTCTTCGCTAGCCTTAGGTGTATGTCGGAGCGCCTGTGGTTTGAACATTGCAATTATCTGAATTTATTTCCAGGCTTATGTAATAGGAACACTCATTCCTCTGGCATGGGAAGTCAGTGCAGCTGGCAGCATACAACACCCATCTCTCTTGGCACGCTCCCGGTGCCACCACAACAAGCCCTCGATTATGTTAGACAAGGTGTCTCGCCGATGGATGCCGAGCCGGTAAGGCCCTGCTGGCACGGTGTCTGCGGAGCCAAGCCCTTCCCTTAATGGTGTACAGACATCTCTTAATGCTGGCGATTTATACCACGTCTTCGTTTCATCAATTACCACATTTCCTCCTGCGCCCGGGGACGCTGTTTTCTGTGAATGAGTCTGAAAATTGCGTCCTCTGTTCCTCCCGTGTCACCTCACACTCTGCCAGAAAAGTGGCACCTCCAGATGTGATGGTCCTCAAGGCCTGGGCCTCTTGGCACATAGACTGCTTTCTTACATACGTGTGACTTACATATTTATTATGTGTATTTTAGGTGAAGGCCCCCCCTCCCCCAGGTTTCTCGTAGGTCCTGCAGACTGAATTTCACTTTTCATGGGCAGAGCCTTAAAGGAGATCCGTCCTTTTATATGTCTGTTTTTATAAGATATAGAGAAAATATATATATATATATATATATATATACTGTGGTCTGATTTAAAGTGGAACTCCAGCCAGACATTTGTGTGACTCCTTCTTAGTGGTGCCACAGATTGCTTTCTTTCCAGCTTCACTAGTCTGACTTTTTATGACTTAAAGCTGAACTTCGGGAAAATTGTCTTTGCAGTGGGACACCCCCCCACATGGCAAGGGTTAACGGCTCATTTTTGTCTAGGGTATCATTAAAAAGCAGCATTGCCCTGCCCCCAGCAGCCAACGCTCTTCTTGCCCTTCAACGCTCTGGGTGGTGGATAGGCCCTTGGCCTCCTTATGTACAATGGAGGACTGCTGGTCTGGATTATAGATGAAGACATCGGCGTGCAACCGAAGGATGGAGCACCATAGAGAAGCGGCTTTGGGGGACCGGTCACACAGAGAGCAGGAGCTTGCCAGAACAAGGGACAAGGTAAGTAAACTTGTTTTTAATGGTATCCTAGACAAAAACGGGCATTTAAAGGAGAAGTATGGGAATCCAAAAAAACAAGCATTCATACTCGCCTCCATGCTGCAGCATCGTTCTAATGCTGCAGTTGTCCCCCACCGGCTCTAAGCCTGAGAAATGTGTGGTCACTTGATTGCTCAGTTCTCGGTCCGGTCAGAGCAGAGAGCAATGACCGTCAGTCAGCACTCTCTGCTCTGTCCCCTTCAGCGCTCACTGGACCATCGGGTAGCAGAGGGGGAGGTGGGAGAAGCTGGCTCAGGCAGTCGGTGGCACGCTGAAAGGCTGAGCCAGCTGCTTGACCAGGCATCTGGGTGAATCCCAACAAATATGACCTGGAGCAGCTCTGTGATTTCAGCTGCCAGTGGACTTTAGCTCAAATTCTGGGCCAAGGGAGAGCAAAAGTAAGTGCACCCCTGTGACCTACAAGAGAAGTATGACCAAAAAAAGTTTAGGCCATACTTTCTCTTTTAAACTTTTGTATTGCAGGGGTAGTTTTTAAATTTCCTCTAAACTTTAAAGGAACACCTGTCAAGTTCTCATTGCTGCCTGTGTCCCCGTTAGGGAGCTTCGCCTTTTCATTCTATATGTCCTGTTTACCATTATCACCAAGAGTGAAGGAAAACCCCAAATTTTAAGTTGTCACCAAAACGAGGCTATATGGTAAATCTTCCAATGGAGACACCAGTTCTGATAACAAAGGTATCTCTCACTTTTGAGGCATTTCCTCTTATTTCCTGTTGTGGTTATGGGCCAGGAAATTGAGGGAAATCTCCCCAATGGGACACAGATGGCTAAGAAAAAAATCCATGTGATATTTAGCATGCCATTGCTCAGTCTGATATGAGCTCTGATATAGGTAAAATTATTATCCTGGTGCATCTCTGGCAGCAGAAAGTAGCTGGCGCCCTCGTGTGGCTATTATTGGTAACACAGGAGGTAAGCAAAGCGGTTTTGAAGCCCATAACCACCATTGTAATATTTGATTTTCTTTCCCAGCCTGTTGTGGGAGGCTAAAAACTGGATTTTTTTTTTCCCTTGTCCTATCCTGAATTGTTATACATCAGTCCCACTCTGTAAACATCCAGTGACAGCTGTCCTTCCTTTTTTTTTTTAAATTATACTGGAGGGTGGCGACTGGAATAGCCAGGACAGCTGCTCACTAACTTAAGGGCCATATACATGTCACATGCTGACCCTCTGTAAAATACTCTTTATGCAGAGGAGACTGTTCTCTAACCAATACAGTTCAACAATTTGCACATGGCTGGCGACCTATGCCAGCTTTCGAGGAGAAAGGCTATTAAGCCCTTTAACGACGCCTCCCGACAGCCATTTTAAGTATAATCCATGAACAATGGGGGAAGGGAAAGGGATCACCGCTCCAGGTGGAAATGTGGATATAGAACTCTCCTCGGAACTGGAACACCAGGTGCCGGCTAAGCATATAGCAACATGAGGCAAAAAGGAAGTTCTGGACAGCCACACACCGGAATATAGCCTTTATTAGTAAAAAGTCCAATAGGTACAAGTGGGATTTAATGGCCAGCTGCTTAGCCAAGCTATGACTAAGCACTGTTAAGTGTGAAACGCGTCAGCTCGTTTGTCACATTTTTTGCTGTGGCTTGTATCTGTTGGACTTTTTACTAATAAAGGCTATATTCTGGAGTGCGGTTGTCCAGAGCTTCCTCTTTGCCTCATGTAGCCATTTAAGTAGGCTGTAATGCATGGAAGGCTTCTGTATCATGTGACCGCTGTGATTGGCAATCGCAGTAGTCACATGATCAGGCCTTTTCCTGCCGGCGTGCTGTCAACACGCCTCATCATTCCGCCGTGGACGCATATCTGTGGCAGCTGCCCATTAAATCCCACTTTTCTTGCCACCACATCCATGTGTTATGTGGTCAGCAAGGGGTTTCAGTGGTAAAAATTGGCTATTTACCAACCAAGCAACATATTGTATTGTAACCTTTTTGTTTATAACCCGTCTCAGAGTGAATATAGCACGTATCCATTGTCAGTGAGGTTCTCAGAAACAATAACAATAAAATAAAAATAACATTTTATTAATAGGATTAAAACCAATAAAAAGCATTTTTGTAAGTTACTATCTCATGGCAATGATCAGCCTTATTTCCTGGATGCCCCTAACCTCTTGCTGCCCATGTAATTCATATGTGCGGCGGCAAAGCCAGTTGGGCGTTCACTTGGCATACATGCATCTGTGGATGGCTGATGTTTCTGTGCTGAGCGCACACACTGTACAATCCCAGCACAGTCACCGAGTTGTCAGACAGTTCCTGGTCTCTCTTGTAATGATCAAGGGGCAGCAAGACTGGCTTGGATATTGTTATGATTTCTAGCTAAACAGTAGTTGTACTTTACCCCCATACAATCCACAAATGAACCATGGTTCCAGCACTGACTATTTCTTTTGCCTTCCCAATCCAGCAGCTCTTGTAAGATCTTTGACAAACCATTGTAAAAAAAAAATTTTTTTTAAATTTGCAACAAAACTTTTTTAGCACTACGTCCAATGACCGCACACCTGAGCGAGACCGCCCATTAGGAAATAGTGGTAATAAATTTAGGCTAACCCCACCCAAAACCTCATCAGTGATTTTCTTGTTCATCGCAGGGGAAGGATCAGAAGGAGTTCTACCATGAGACCTCATCTGGGGGTTCCTGCGGGGCTCCCTTTCAGGCTGGTCCCATCTTTCCCCTAACTTACATGTTAGTGTAAATCTTTACATGTGAACATACAAAATGCACATAAGATCAAATGCAGTTCTTGTAAGGTCTTAATGGTATCGTTGTAAAAAATAAAGGTGCAAGGAGCAAAAACTTTTTACTTAATAAAAAAAAAAAAAAAAAAAAAATACCCTTACAGTAGGACCCATCCCCCCCACACCCCCACACCCCCACACCCCCACACACTGCAAGGGTTGAATGCTTGTAAAGTCTAGAAGGTTTAGGGATAAGGAAGAGTATTTGCCTTCTTTTTGACTCCCGTAACCTCCCTCTATATGTGTGACTCGGTTCCTGAAGTCTCTGAGCCACTCTCACTGCTGTGGTCACATGCCCCCACAAAATACAATGCAGGGTTAATAGCCCTGCAACATACGCAATGATGCCAAGGGAACACCCCAGGACTGGAGCTTCGGGAAGATAAGGGCAACTCTAGAGCGTGCTGGAAGGGGGAATCGGGTACAATAATACTGTCTGTCTACCTCAAGACATAGCAAGCGTTTAACTCTTGCAGTGCAGGGATTATTTTTTCTTACAATCCCAGAGTTCAGCTTTAAAATGCATGAGATGAAACTGCATCGGGAACGTACTAGAATGCACAGACCGCTCATGTAACTGAGGTTAATCAACATTTGTGTTTAAATTGGTTTACAGTGCAAAGCCATAATGTGGCTCTTAGATTAGGCTAACACCTGAGGTCCTGTAAAGTTTGGTCATCATGGAGAGTTCACTTATACAGCATGTGTACCGGTTTCCTATTACATTTATATGATACATTGTGCTATGGACCCCATTACCAGGCTGTGCTTCATGGCTGTAATCCAATGCTCCGGACGAAAGAAGTGTAAAGATTTTCCTTTTTGATCTGTCTTTTCTCTGGGGTTTCTGACTGTTCATCTCCCTTTGCAGAAGCTCCATTGATTTCACGGGCCCCTGAGGACCAGGCTGCACCAGCAGGCAGTGACGTCACCTTTATCTGCGAGACTCAAGGTAATCCAGTTCCAAATATCATCTGGCTACACAACACCGTGAGAATCTATCCATCATCCCGCCTGCGTCCATGGGGGAACACGCTACGGATCGCCAATGTGGCTGAAGAGGATTCTGGGATGTATCAGTGTATGGCAGGCAACGAAGTTGGTGTGGTCCAGGCCTCTGCCAGGCTCCACATACAAACAGGTAGGAGCATTTAAATGATGTTGTTCTTTTAGGTTAAACTATATATGTAAAGTCACAACTTCTTTATAATTTTGAAAGGGGTACATTTTTATACAATGGGTCTTAAAGTTTCTGAACTTTTTTTAAAATTCTCTATTAAATATAGAAAAAAAAAAAAAAAAAGCAGAAACTTTTTGAAGAACCCTCGTAGTTTAAATGGTTTAAGCCCCTGTCCATTTTTTTTTTTTTTTTTTCCTTTTTTTAAATCTGCGTGCCAATTGTGGGGATTTCCCTTCACCGCCTGTCCTGTAGATACAGCAGAAAGTGAGAGGAAGTCCATGCAATAGACTTTCACGTTCAAAATTTTGGATTTTTGTTCACTTTCAGGATTTTTGATGACGATAGTTATCAGGATAAATAGAGAGAATGAATCTCCCTAATGTTGCACAGACTCCACTCCAAAATGAAAAAAAAAAATTGGAATATGGTTTATTATGGATAGATCACCATTTGATTTATAGCACCATATCCCTTAATTTTGTGAAAGGCAATGACAGATTTACATGGGACTTTTCAGGTGCGACACAAAGCTGAACCAGAATTTTTTTCTTTAAAAAAAAAAAATCAGTATTTATTTAACAATAGGCTAAAATATCATGTCCACATAAAAACAAATACAGATTTGACCCAAAGTATATGGGTATAGTATAGTTCTTTATATTCATAGCATCATTTGTGTAGATCCTGACATGTTTTGCCCTGAAACTGGGCTTCCTCAGGGGACGCTATCCACTTAGAATCAAAGCCTTTGAGTAAATAGAAAGTATACTATAAATAACAGAAAAAAAAACATTCAGAAAGATTTTTTTTTTTTTTTACATTTTCTTAAATAGTGCACATGTGTGTATTAGTCCCGATGATCCCACATGCTTACCCTGAAGTTCAATAATGTCACTTGAGTCTATAGTCACCGATTGTTGAATTGATGTTAGTATGATGCCAGGCCCATCATAGAGCTACAAGTGGTCACAGAAGGCAGGCAAGGACCAAACTAAAAACAACACAAATAAAGCCCATAATGTGTGTGTGTGTATATATGTATATATATATGTGTGTGTGTGTGTTTGTATATATGTGTATATATATATGTGTATATATGTGTATATATATATATATATATATATATATATATATATATATATATATATATATATATATATATATATTAGATATTAGATATTAGACTTGCAGGGTCTGATTTTTACAAAAGGTAACACAGGGGCAGAGAATCCACAACAGAGGGCGCTACATAGAGCTAGACAAATTAATTACATTATGGGCGTTATCTGTGATGTTGATACTAACACATCAATTGAACAATCAGTGACTATAGACTCAAGTGACAATATTGAACTTCAGGGTAAGCATGTGGGATCATCGGGACTAGTTTTCTATTTACTAGAAGGCTTTGATAAGCAGATAGCTTCCACCGAGGAAGCCCAGTTTCAGGGCGAAACATGTCGGGATCTACACAAATGCTGTTATGAATATAAGGACTATACTATATGGCTCATATCTCCTATATGGTTTTTATGTGAACATATTTTAGCCCATTGTTAAATTACTGAATTTTTAAAAGAAAAAATTCTGGTTCAGCTTTGTGTCACACCTGAAAAGTCCCATGTAAACCTGTAATTGCCTTTCATAAAAAGAAAAATGTTTTGGCTTTAGATAAACTTTAATGGGTCCCTCCATCTTAAAATGTTATTTTGAAGTCTGGATGATGCTGGATGGTGAAAAGTAGTTATAAGAAAACGGCTATATACATAGTTGACTATGTGAAATAAGATAAGTCAGCCGCCCACCGCGATCTCCTCCTCGCATCGAGCTGCGAGTATGAAGCACTACGGATGATGTCACTTGGCTCCTCCCGACGCGTTATGTCACGTGACTTTATCAAGGGTCCCTTGATAAAGCCACGTGACATGTGACGCAAAGCGTCGGGGGGAGCCAAGTGACGTCATCCGTAGTGCTTGATTCATACTCGCAGCTTGACTGCGAGGAGGAGATCGCGGTGGGCGGCTGACTGCTCTATGCGCTGACATACGATACCAATACAGTGAGTGTACCTTATTTGTTTTGCCAAGAAGCTTTAAGTGAATAGTTCATTGCGCAATGAAAGTTTCTTTTTTTGTTTGATTGCATGAACGGAATCAAATCATTGGAGCTAAACACCAGCAGATCACCAAGAGTTTAGTGAGCCATTTTAAGGTGGAACTGGAACATAGGTTGAACCCTATCCATTAAGGGAGTTAATCATTTTGCCAGCGATTTCTCTACTTTGTTTAAGTTCCACACCAGCTGTTATTACCTAAAATGGAATGTATGGACTGGACATCTATTTAGGACTACCATATGAATGTCTATATAAATTACCATCTGCTTTATATAGCTCAGCAGCAGCACTAGCAATTTTAAGTATTATTTATGCACTTATCATTTTAACACAAAGTTAGCAGTGTATTTAGCGCATCTTATTTCACATAATTAATTCCTTTTAAGTGCCATCAGAACACTACGATAGCGGTGTGGCTTTATACATAATACCTAAATTATTTTGTTGATGTAGAAATGCACTTGAATTATTAACACACAATTTTTGAATTTTTGAATAATTTTTTTTTTGGATTTTTGAATTATCACAATTTTTTAATCACCGTATCACCTAATATTAGAATCCATTAGCGCTTTTAGTTTATCATAACTTTAAATATATACATAGTTGGATTACATATTGTACATCTGAAATATGTAATTCTGTTCAGCAAGTTGATACACATTATACAGAGCCCAGACCATTTTAATTTATCCACTGCAGTCCAACCAATACAGTTTGGTCAAGGCTGTGATTGGATAGTGAACGAGGAGCAGCTCACTGATGAGATCATTTGTGTATTCTCTCCCCCAATTAGCAAACTCCATTTGTTATAATCGTGTCCCTTCCTCTTCAGGCGTGAACACTGATGTATAGGATATTATAGGGGGCCAGTACAAAGCCAGATTAAGATACCATTTAGAAATAGTATTACACATCTGGTATGAAAAAAAGGACCAAAGAAGTGTGGGACTTTTTAAGGGACCGTAATAGCAAACCTCAGAAAATACAACACATTGTTTACATAAAAACATCCACATTTTTATTGTAACATGTTAAAAAGTAAATGGATGCAAAACATCCCTATTTCATCAGATCAAAGAACATAATACAAAAGTTAAGAACAATACCCCATACACCTTCCTCGTAATATATACAACTAAATATAATCAGCTAATAATCGTGAATAATAATAATTAGCTGTAACTAATCATGTGGTGAATTACACATTAATAAATTAGCTGTAACTAATCATGTGGTGAATTACACATTAATAAATCATCAAAGTTGTGAAAATGAGGTAGCAGTGTGATGGTCTCGATGCGTTTTACAGTCATGGCTTCCCCAGGGGCTCAAAGGGGTATAGCTGATAAAAAAAGAAATGCCATAAGTAAGTATACAAAATCACATAAGACCATGGAGCAAACCTAGGTATACACAGCATTCTGATAATGTCGTCATATTTTTTCTTGTTTTCTTTATTGCTGCCCCCTTTTTGTTGGGGGGCGGATGTATGACGTATGACGTACGACGGACAGACGGATGGGGGGTGGGTGGGTGCTGGAGTATGTTATGTTACACTCTAAATATGGGTCTAATGTGTAATTTGTAAGATGCTCCAAATGTGAACGTAACCTTTAAGACAAACTCAGAGTAACTTGCCATCCCAAATGGTGACTGGTTCAACATGCTTAAAAGTATATAAAATATATATATATAATTTTTTTTTGTAATATTTTATTTTATCTCTTTTTTTTTTGGTAGGTTCAGGCTCCAGACCAGCGATCGTGTCTCCGCCTACAAGTGTCAGCGTAGTGATTGGAGACTGGGTCACGTTAACCTGTAATGCCACCGGAAACCCCACCCCTTCCATTCGCTGGTATGACAACCTCGGACCAATCAGCAGTCATCCTTCTCAGATCCTTCGGTCTAAACCTCGGAAAGCACTACAGTCCAGGACCGCAGACACCCCCAGCCAAGAGCCGCTACATGTGATCATGTCTCATCCAGGAACCAGCTCCTTGTACATCACCGCTGTTACAATGAGGCATGCTGGGAAATATATCTGTGAGGCTACCAATGAGTTTGGTTCCACCCAGGAGGAGGCCACCCTGACTGTTGGTAAGTCCCTGCCATAGGAACATAAGCCTTCTTCTAAAAGAAGGCGTTTTGTTTTCTTCTTTCTCCAGTTGCAGGAGTTAGTGTGACTTGATGGATTCAGTTGTGTTAAATGGCCATGTAAGCTATAGCTGGATTTAAGTGAAAACTCCACTCAGATCTTATATGTAGGATTTGGTATAACTTAGTAAGTTAAATGAGATTACAGTATATTATGAACATTAGAAGAGGCCTTCTCAGGACACTCTACCATGTTCCTTTTCTTTCTCCAATCTGGTGTAAGGAGAATTGTCGGTTCCTCTGAATGAGGAGGAGGAATGCTCAAAGATTGCACAGCGCAGAGTCACATAATGTAGAACGCAGCAACTGGTGAAGCAAGAATTCCACAGATTATTAATTTTTTGGTCAGGATGAATATTTCAGAAATTTTGAAGTCTTTCAGTTGATTTGGATCCGAATATCGATTTGCTCAGCCCACAAAGAGGTTGTCTAAATTAAGGTATACATGTTTAGTTTTTTATTTGTTCAACCAGTCAGATGAATGAAATAAGACTCTCGGATCCCCACAGCAACACAAATGATGTGTGATGAAGGGATCCCCCCCCAGCCGCAGTATTGTACTCTGACGGCGGGGACTCTCCCCACCTGCAGAATACACAGATCAGCGCTTACAGCCATTGGCTGGAAGTGACAATCAAATGCTGGTTTTCCAGCATGATCTTAAAACAGACTGCAGTACACATGGACCGAAAGTCAGCTATTCCTACTGAACTGGATGATTTTCCGACAGTGTATACCCTGCTTTAGTTGAGGCGACCGGTACAATTTAGTTGAGGTCAATCCAGAGCTTAAATTAGATTTAAAGGCTAAAAATGCTGCCTCCCCTCTCCTTCCACCTATGCTGTATAGCAGTGGTTCTCAACCCTGTGCTCAAGTACCCCCAACAGGCCATGTTTGCAGGTTTTCCTTTATCTTGCACAGGTGCTTTAAATCAGAGTCAATGGTTTGGTATTTTGGATAGCTATATTATCTAAGAGAAATTCCCAAAACATGGCCTGTTGGGGGGTACTTGAGGACAGGGTTGAGAACCACTGCTGTATAGAAAAATAAAAAATCTTTGGAAATACTTGCGTGTTGTGTGTGTTTGTTTTTTTTAATCCGCTCCTGTGCAATCGTAATTGAGAAGCTCCAGCTCCCCATGTCAGGGAGCACTCGGCAACTGCTCAAAAATACCCGGAGCTGTGGTGTCACCCACCGGCTTCCATTGCCCATCTGTTCTCAGTGCCCCCCCCCCCCCCCCCCCCCCCATTCCCCACGGCAGCCGTTTGCTGACAGAACCAAAGCCCCTGTATCGCCTGACTGGAGCGGATTTAAACTATTTCAATAGATTTCTTTAATAAAGGCTATGTAGTATATGTAGGAGTAAGGGGGAGGCAACATATGAACAGTTCTTTTAGGCAATCATTACCTTTCCCAGAAATTAACTTTAAATTCTATCATTGTAAGAAGTTATACGCCAAATCAGTATCCGAATCAAATGATATGCTTCATTATAACACTTGTCATTCTATTTTAGTGTCTAAGGCTTCCCTATTACTGTAATAAATTCAGGTTGCATATACAGTAATAACCATGCTCTTCTTTCTGTTTATTTTTCAACGTTAAGTACTCTGTTTTAGCAGCACATTGGAGAGTCAGACCGCTGCTTTTGCACACAAGCAGAGGCCCCGGTCTCTAGCACTCTAAAACTCCCACCTGCACACTGTTTCATTCAGCAGTAGCCCCAGTCTCCAGCAGTCCGACACTGACCCCCACACTACTCTAGTCAGCCCCAGTCTCCAGCAGTCCGACACTGCCCCCCACACTACTCTAGTCAGCCCCAGTCTCCAGCAGTTCGACACTGCCCCCCACACTACTCTAGTCAGCCTCCGTCTCCAGCAGTCCGACACTGACCCCCACACTACTCTAGTCAGCTTCAGTCTCTAGCAGTCCGACACTGCCCCCCACACTACTCTAGTCAGCCCCAGTCTCCAGCAGTCTGACACTGCCCCCCACACTACTCTAGTCAGCCCCAGTTTCCAGAAGTCCGACAATGCTCCCTACACTACTCTAGTCAGCCCCAGTCTCCAGCAGTCTGACAGTTCCACCTGCACACTGCTCCAATCAGCACTGGCCCTGGTCTCCAGCAGTTTGGCCCTCCTCCCTGCACACTGCTCAGCAGTGCTCTAGCTCCCTGAGCGGTGCTGTTGATTGAAGCATTGTGCAGGAAGGAGTGTGAAATCGTTGGAGATCTAGGCTACTGTTGCTGTGTGAGAACAGCAGTCCGAATCTCTGCGCCATTTTTGAAAGCATGCAATTTTAATCTGCTTGGTTTATAAAAGGTTATAATTTTGATTAATATGGTGCACCTTTTATTCTTGCTCTGCTTTATACCTGCTGCATTTTGCACACTGTCCATGTCTTTTGTGTTGTCATTTTAAAAGTATATTATGTGGGTATTTGTGGTGCAGATTGTAAAGATTTTTTTTCTTTTTTTTTTTTTATATAACAATGAGCTCTTCCACCCACTCTGGATGCCACGTCCTGCCGGGTGCACTTCTTGAACTCTGCTCTGGAAAAGTTACCAGGCATCCTTTTATGTGACATTTAATACTGGCCTCTCTGTGTGCTGCTGCTATTTTCACAGCCTCTCATTCAGCCCACAGCGGGGAGCCACATTACTGCGTGTTTCCCTTACGTTGGTCATGTACCTCTCCTCCAACTTGTTTGTGTGAGTGAGCTCATGTTAAAAATATACAACAGGGCTCCTCTATTCTATGACTGTTGACAAGAAGAAAAAATGCTTCTTGGATAAAATCTAAATCTAGCCACACACATTACAATTCAAGAGTGGTGAGGAGTTGGAAGCCCCTCTAAATGTATTGTTAGGTGCGTTCCCCTTTCTTTCTTTGTCCTGGTGACCACACTCACCCAGGCTGAGAGTAAGGCCCCTTTCGCACAGGTGAGCCGATTGGGTTCACCTGTTCGTTTTTTAAGGTGGACCCAATCGCACCATCCATTCTCTATGAAGCCATGGATGTAAAGGGACATCCGATCCGCTAAAAATAGGTAGCCAACTCCCCACAACACAACCAAAGATGAGCCGTATTAGTGTGTTGGGGTGCCATTTAAATGCCTGAGTGTGAATGGGCCCCCCAGTGCTTATGAATATAACACTGGGGTTGCTAATTGCTAGGGGCCCTATCAAGAGTAGCAGTGGAAACTCTGTCATGGGCCTAAGCAGAGGGCCCATCTCATAGTTACATAGTAGGTGAGGTTGAAAAAACACACAAGTACAACCTATGTGTGTGATTTACATGTCAGTATTACATTGTATTATTGTGGTTGTTCAGGTGCTTATCTAATAGTTTTTTGAAACTATCGATGCTCCCCGCTGAGACCACCACCTGTGGGAGGGAATTCCACATCCTTGCCGCTCTAATGCCCCGTACACACGGTCGGACATTGATCGGACATTCCAACAACAAAATTCATGGATTTTTTCCGACGCATGTTGGCTCAAACTTGTCTTGCATACACACGGTCACACAAAGTTGTCGGAAAATCCGATCATTCTGAACGCGGTGACATAAAACACGTACTTTGGGACTATAAACGGGGCAGTGGCCAATAGCTTTCATCTCTTTATTTATTCTGAGCATGCGTTGCACTTTGTGCGTCGGATTTGTGTACACACGATTGGAAATTCCGACAACAGATTTTGTTGTCGGAAAATTTTATATCCTGCTCTCAAACTTTGTGTGTCGGAAAATCCGATGGAAAATGTGTGATGGAGCCTACACACGGTCGGAATTTCCGACAACAAGGTCCTATCACACATTTTCAGTCGGAAAATTCGACCGTGTGTACGGGGCATTACAGTAAAGAACCCTCTACTTCATTTGCCATGTAGTTGCCCACCCCATTAATTTGTTCAGATCTTTTTGCAAGGTTTCCACATCCTGCAGAGAAGTTATTGCCCTACTTAGCATCGTCCGCAAATACAGAGATTGAACTGTTTACCCCATCCTCCAGGTCATTTATGAACAAATTAAATAGGATTGGTCCCAGCACAGAACGCTGGGGGACCCCACTACCCACCTTTGACCATTCTGAGTATTCCCCATTTATCACCACCCTCTGAACTCGCCCTTGTAGCCAGTTTTCAATCCATGTACTCACCCTATGGTCCATGCCAACGGACCCTATTTTGTACAGTAAACGTTTATGGGGAACTGTGTCAAATGCTTTAGCAAAATCCAGATGCACCACGTCTACCGGCCTTCCTTTATCTAGATGGCAGCTCACCTCCTCATAGAAAGTTAATAGATTGGTTTGGCAAGAACGATTCTTCATGAATTCATGCTGATTACTGCTAATGATACCGTTCTCATTTACTAAAATCTTGTATATAGTCCCTTATCACCCCCCTCCAAGAGCTTGCATATTATTGATGTTAGGCTAACTGGTCTGTAATTCCCAGGGATGTATTTTGGGCCCTTTTTAAATATTGGTGCTACATTGGCTTTTCTTCAATCAGCTGGTACCATTCCAGTCAGTAGACTGTTAGTAAAAATTAGGAAAAATGGCCTGGCAATTACTCGACTGAGTTCCCCAAGTACCCTCGGATACAAGCCATCTGGTCCCGGTGATTTATTAATGTTACGTTTCCCAAGTCTAATTCTAATTCTGTCCTCTGTTACCCATGGAGGTGCTTCCTGTGATGTGTCCTGAGAATGAACACTGCAGTTTTGGTTACTGAAGCCCCCCCGATTTCCTCGTGAAGACTGAGAAGAAGAATAAATCCAATACCTTCGCCATCTCCCCATCCTTTGTAACCAGATGTCCTTCCTCATTCTTTATGGGGCCAATATGGTCTGTCTTCCCTTTTTTTTACTGTTTACATACTTAAAGAATTTCTTGGGATATTTTTTTTCTCTCCTCCGCTATGTGTCTTTCGTGTTCTATTGTAGCTGCGCTAATTGGACCCTTACATTTCATGTTGCATTCTTTATAAAGTCTGAATGCTGACGATGATCCCTCAAACTTGTATTTTTTGAAGGCCTTCTCCTTTGCTTTTAATATGCATTTTTACATTGGAGTTAAGCCATCCAGGACTTTTGTTTGCGCTTTTCAATTTATTACCCAATGGGATGCATTGGTTAATGCCCTTATTTAATATGCTCTTAAAGCAAACCCATCTCTCCTCCGTGTTCTTCGTTCCTAAGATTTTCTCCCAATTCATGCCTTCTAGCAAGGTTCCTAGTTTAGGGAAGTTGGCTCTTTTGAAATTCGGTGTCCTTGTATTCCCCTTATGTTTCCTATTTGTGTGATTTATACTGAAGCCAATTGACCCGTGATCGCTGTTTCCTAAATTGCCCCATATTTCCATATCTGTGATCAGGTCTGTATTGTTGGTAATCAGTAGATCCAATAACGCTTTATTTCTTTTTTTTTTTTTTTTCTTCTTTCTCCTTTTTTTCCTTATTTAAATATATTTTTTTTTTTTTCTATTATTACGCAAGTATCAAACAGAAATACAACATCGTAAAATATTGTGTGTTATCTTACAATACATGAAAGCCTTATAAGTTAACCTTTCTTGTCCCTCCCAACACACCCACACCACTTAATCATTACTTGTGTGCATACTTCTATTAATTACCAGACCTGCTAATTTGGCTTCCGAGGAAGGACAAGGACCCTCCAAAGAACAGTGCGGGAACAAAAAGCATCCCGGATCTCCCAAGGAGGAGCAACAAGAGCAGCGGAAGGCAAAAAGAAAAAAAAAAGGGGGGAAAACCCCTCTCATCCACTCATTGTCCTCCCCCTATGGGGGACACCTCATCTCATCTAACCAAGGCCTCCACATTCTCTCAAACTTCCTATAGTTACCTTGCCTAATATATATACCACTATCTCACTCCAAACTATTGAGTTGATAGTCTTTTCCCAATTCTTCACAGTCGGGGGGTTATGCGCCTGCCTATTTCTGTGCGATCAATTTTCTCGCCTGATATAGACATCTCAGCACTACTTCAATGGTGTCAATCGAGTCACTACCTACCTCCATATTCCCTAGTAGGCATATTTTGGCCGCCAGTTCTAGTGTAATCTTGAAGGTTTTATTTATCCTATCTATACTCTGTCTACCCAGTATCTAAATAGCTTCGGGCACTTCCATACCATGTGGATAAAATCTCCTGTCGCCCTACACCTGGGGCACTCATTTTGTCTCCACCCGAGCTTGAACATTTTTTTGGGGCTATGTATTAAAAACAGATGAGATACTTTCTGTGAAGGAGAAATTGAGACTAGTGCTCCCCGTTTCAAAATCCTGTCCCATTCATCAGTAGTCATTGCTCCCAGGTCTCTTTCCCATCCCGCTCTGCTCTTAGAAGGTCCTGCTCTATTTACTATTCTATCTTCCAAACCAGTATATAACTCTGAAATTAGTCCTTTGGATGTTTCTGAGTTGATTGTTTTTAGAAGCGTAGGGATCTGGGTCCATTCCATTTTCTGCGACCTAAACTGCACTTGTATAGCGTGCCTAATTTGGAGATATTTATAAAATAAATGATCTGATATGTTAAATTCCCGTTTTAAAGCTAGAAATGTTTTCTTACAATTACCCTCATATAGTTGGCATAGTCTAATGATGCCCTGTCTCTCCCATTCCCTAGGCCTCTCTGTCTCTTAATTCCGCCAGGTTTTTATTGTTCCATAGAGGGGTGTATTCTGTTACCCCCTCATACCCCAACAGTGCCTTAATTGACTGCCATACTTTACTGGCTAGTTTAATCGTCGGGCATCTGCAAGTAAATGAGTCTGCCTCTAATGCCTCCACTAATATACTATGTGGGGCCACTATAAACATCATTCTGCCACTGGGGTTCCTCCCCTCCTAGAATTCCACAGCCCGCTAAGTGTTGCAACTGGGCTGCCAGAAAATATGACCTCGGATGTGGAACCGCCATACCCCCCTGTTTAACTCGTAACTGCATAGTTTGCAAACTAATCCTGGATTGGCCCTTCTTCCAAATTAATTCCCTAAAGAGGGATTCTATTTTTTTAAACCGCTTCTGGCCTATCCAAATCGGGGAGTTGTGAAACGGGTATAATATCTGCGGTAGCCAATAACGCTTTATTTCTAGTTGGTGTGTCTACCATCTGAACTATCTTGGAGGTCCTTTTCCTCAATTTAGCTCCCAAGTCCCTAAAATCGTTCTTTAGGACACTTCATCTGCCTCTGACTTTGTAATTTGCTGCCAACGTGCACCATGACAGCTGGGTCTTCCTCAGCCTCTCCCAGTAGTCTGTCCACCAGATCCGTGATGTGCCGAACTCGAGCGCCCGGTAGACAACATACAGTTTGACACCTCAGGTCTTTGTGATAGATTGCCCCCTCTTGTCCTTCTAAGAATTTAGTCCCCTACCACCAGAATCTATCATCCCCCCCCCCCCCCCCCCCACTCTCGCTGGAGGAGTTCTTCCCCTGGCAGCTAGGAGAGTCCCTCAGCTCCAGCAGTGCTGGTCCCTGACTGGTTTCACCAATGTCACTCAATGGAGCGTACTTATTGGGATGCTCCAGCCTTGGATCAGCCTCCCTGGCACTTCCCCCTCTACCCTTCCTGACTATCGCCCATCTACTCTTTCCTAGTGCCTGCACCTCTTTGTCTCCCCCCGCCTCTGTGCTGGCCCCTGCTGTGTACGTTCCTGGCTCTTCTTTAGTATGGAGGGTCTTCTCAGCGCTGACAGTTGCTTCCCCAGATTCAGAACCTGGGCTTCCAGGGAAACAATGTGCTTACATTTTGCACAGCAGTATTCGCCCTCGATCGGATGATCAAGGAACACATACATGCCGCAAGATGTACACCGAGTCGCATCTCCACACCCACCGGCATCATACCTCCTAATTTAATGAGGATTGGGGATTATACCCTATCCAAATTACCTAACAACAACTAGCTTCCTGACACTAATACTCAACAAGACAATACACAGGTACTCTCAGACCAACGCGCACTCGCTGACCAACGTACAAATTATTTTCTGTACAAATTCCAGAGGATTTGCTGCTCAGCTAGTACAAGTTTTGAGGTCACCAGATATGTTCATGTGATTTTAATAATCATTATTTTATCCCTTCAGTTCCCTATGAGGTCAGCACTCTGCGCTCAGCCACCAGCTCTCCAGGCCTTACTCAGACCACCGCCCACCCTACTTTTCCACCTACCGATAAGCCAGTCAATGGCGCTCTGCTTCCAGAGGCACCCATCATACTCAGCCCACCGCAGACAACCAAACCGGACGTGTACTACTTAGTTTGGAGATCGGGACGAGATGGCGGTTTGCCTATAAATGCGTACTTTGTGCGTTATAGAAAGGTGAGCAAAATTTTTTTCTTTCTCTTACCAGTTCAATTAGTACAAAGTAGTTTGTAATTTTTGTCTACAATAATCATTGTATTATATATGTTCAGATGTGACCAATAACGAGCCATGCTTAACAAGTGTATGTTCTATATACTGCACATGTAATTTGTAAACTACAATCAAGTGTCAGAAATCATTTTATATGACTTTATGAATTTTTAGCAGCACTGGTCCTAATATAGCTGTTGGTAATAGCTGAGATGGTGAAGGAGATTTGCATTTATTGCACAGGCGAAGCATGGCTCCCATTGATGTTAAAGCAGACCACCTCCAAAGTGTCTGACTTTGGAGGTGACTGCCTCCTATTAGGGTAGATGGGATAATTTTCATATTATCTGCAATCCCGAATTCAACTAAAACGGCTAAAGGTTCAGTTAAGTAATTTAAAGCAACTCTATCGCTATGGTAAAAAGTTGATATAGGTCAGTGATGGCGAACCTTGGCACCCCAGATGCTTTGGAACTACATTTCCCATGATGCTCATGCACTATGTACTGTAGTTGAGCATCATGGGAAATGTAGTTCCAAAACATCTGCGGTGCTAAGATTCACCATCACTGATATAGGTCATACCCACAAAGCAAGCAATTAACACTTGCCTGTCCCACTGCCCATGCTGCTGAACAGTGCCGGCATGAAGATCCAAGCTTATTGAAGAATGTTTAGCATTCAATACTCCAGGAGTGTCTAATGCTGCTGACCCTCCCTATGGCGCTGCAGGACCAAGGGGTCGGTGAAAGGAACCACATAGCAGAGTTACACCCACAACAGCTGGATGTAGGTGTTACTGCTTCACACATTCAAATGTTTGACACTAATACACAATTTTTATAATCTCCTGCAGTTGGATGATGACGGCAATGTAGCAGGGCCCTGGAGTTCCATCCGTGTCCCAGCCAGCGAGAACGAGTTTCCTCTGACGGAGCTCGAACCATCCAGTCTATATGAGGTTCTGATGGTGGCCAGAAACGCAGCCGGTGAGGGGCAGCCTGCTATGCTTACCTTCCGAACCAGCAAAGGTGAGTTGCAGATCTATATAATTTTTTTTTGTTTTGAGAAGCTGAGCCTATCATTCAGCAGACATGGATTGTTTTGGTGATTTATTTACACAGCTATAAGCAGTTCTCATGGCGGTATTGTTTCCTTGTACAGAAAGAAGTTCATCTTCCAAGAACACACCGGCGCTGTCCCCTCCAGCTGGGGCCCCCAAGCAAACTCCATTCCATGATAGTTTCAATAGTAATTTTGGGTTGGTGAATCCAGACACTTTCCGACACAGTGGAGGTAAGTGTCATTTTGGAGCTTTTGTCTGGGTCTCCTGTAGACAAAAATAGTCTTTTTTTAACTTCAATTAATATTTCTTTTTATTTCCAATCGATATTCATAGATTTGGATAGGTTTTAAATGCTAGCTTCACTCAACTTTTTTCCCCTTGATTTCTACAAGGGGGGCATTTTTAGCAGTAATACCTCCACTCAAGGCAAAATCGGCATATCAGAGATGTTGCCCTCTCAAGCCCGGATACCAATGTGTGTGCTTATCTTTTATTATGGAGAATTATTTAAAGCAGTGGTCTCCAAATGTGGCCTTTGGCGCACTTTTCCTCCCATTGATACCAACTATGAGCCACCATTCCTTCCACTGACAAACAGTGGGGCACTATTTCTTCCATTGACCCCAACAATGGAGCACTATTCGTTTCACTGACACCAACAATTAGATGCTTTTCCTCCCACTGACACCAACAATGGGGGTACATTTCCTGCCACTTATATAAACAATTGGGCGCCATTCCTCCAACTGACGCCAACAGTGAGGGCAAAATTCCTCCAAATGATGAAAAAAAATAATTGGGCACTATTCCCCACACTGACACCAATCACGGGGCACCATTCCTCCTCCTATTGACCACAAGTGCTATATAATGTGTTTACTCCTAGTAAACATAAAGCCTGTGGCCAGTCTGCCCCCCTTTTAAAGTCTGAAGGACAGTAAACTATCTTTTTGTTTAGAAAGTTTGGAGACCCCTGTTTTAAAGAACTCTGATACAATCGTTTATTGGCTTTGTGGTGACTGAAACGATTGGGTGGAACAGGAAATTCTGGCTGGTTGATCCTGCCACTGGAGCCTTCAAGAGAAGTAAAAAAAAAAACCTGCATGTGATATTTTAGTTTTTCAGAAACCATGCAAAATGGAAAAATATAAGTTTTGGGTGCGATTGTCCTTGAAGTTTGAAAAGAAGCTCACTGCTTATATTTTTTAAACATATAAACTTCTGAGAAGCACAGTTTTATCCCTTAACAAATGTCCTTTGCTTACTAACCTCCTCTCTTTCTCTATTCTTCATTTCTTTGCTCTCTGTCTCCAAGTGGACTGTGTAAGTATTTCCAAGTTGTGAGTACCAGTTACGTAGCCAATCTATACAACATGTTAGTCTAAGTGAACTCTGATTTCACCAAAAAAAACTGTATTCTGTAGAACCAGGCCTGGAGATTGTGTTTAATAATACTGTTGGAAAACTGCAGATGCGGTCTTCTGTGGACCAGATCGAGTATTTGGTTTTCAGTTGGAATTATGTTATTTGGAGTTGAGTCTTGAATTGCCATTCAGCAGTCAGCTGGCAAATGCTGACTTCTAGGACTCTCCTATGAATTTTGATTATGGTGAACCTGATTTGGATTGTTCAAAACGTCCAACACCAAAGGCTGTCAGCGGGTCTTGTGACCAGAGTGGGAGGAGCCACAAGGCAAGTCAGAGTTTTCCATGTAAAATGACAGCCGTTGTACCGCTCATGGTGCCCTCCATGTTTCTACCAGCTGTGAGTGCTAGGCCTAACTGGGAACCTCTTCCCTGCATGCATCAATGAACAAACATACAGGCCACACACCATTGCCTTTTTTTTTTTTTTTTTTTTTATTCAATGTGAATACATTTTACTGAAACCACTGCATGGCTATTTTAAAAGCATTACTCCTGCTGGACATGTCCTTTTTGTCCTCAATCAGGGCTTATTTATCCCCATGATTAAACCCTGATTAAGGGCAAAACATGTCAAGGGAGGAGTGGTGTCTAGTGGGAGGAACAATGAGAAAACAGCCATGCAGTGGTTTCAATAAAGTTTATGGAAATTGAAGAAGAAACACAGCAATGAGTGGATGTTTGCAGAATGAAAGCGTAAAGTGCAAGCTTAAAGCGGAGTTCCACCCAAAAGTGAAACTTCTGCCTATCTGCCCCCCCCCTTCTGGTGCCACATTTTGGCACCAGAAGGGGTGAGCGGGTATCTGTTTTTGATAGGTACCCTCTCCTCACTTCCGCGGTGAGGTACATCAGAAGTCCGGCTTCCTCCTTCCCCTACTGTTGGGCTAGTAGGAGAGCGCAGCTGCGCTTCGTGCATGTGCAGTAGGAACCCGGCCGTGAAGCCGAAGGGCTTCACTGCTGGATTCCCTTACCGGCAATGGCGGCGGCTGCACCTGACGGAAACACCAGCTGTTGTGCCGACCTCACTGGACTCTAGCTGCTGACTTTTCATTTTTTGAGGGGAAGGCGGAGCTCCGCTTTAAGGAAGACCTGTGGGGGGGTTTCCTTTTTGGCTGACCTTAAGCTACACATTCTACCCTTTTGTCTGATTGCACTTGTTTCGAATGATTACATCTTGCTAAATGTTGAAAGTTGGAATCGAATGTAATTTTTTTTTTCCTGCTGTTTAAATCTAGAATAAATTAATTGCATAGACAATTTGTGGCTTTTGCTTACTCTCTTTAGTCCCCGAAGCCCCAGATCGTCCCACCATTTCCATTGCGTCTGAGACTTCCGTCTACGTCACCTGGATCCCAAGGGCAAACGGAGGCTCCCCAATCACTTCTTTTAAAGTGGAATACAAAAGAGCTGGGAGACTTTGGGCTACTGCAGCAGAGAACATCCCCCCATCAAAACTGTCGGTGGAGGTCTCCAATCTAGAGCCAGGTACAGGAAGAGCTGTTTGACTGTATTGTGGGACTAATCTAAAGCTGGACTTAGATGGGTAGAATTTTAGAAAAAACATTCTAAGGAAAAGAAGGTTGTAAGAAAGATTGATTATTTTTCGAATCAATAGAGGGGTCCAACAGTGACAAGAAAATTCAAAGCAACCGGATGGAAATTTTTTATTCTAATATAATAATAATATAATTTCAATGCAAATTAAAGGGAGGTTAAAGGACAGATGTGTTGCACAGAAAACTGCACCAAGGTATTCTATGCAGTGCATGCACCATGTTTATTTAGTCTAGCCCTACTATATATGCCATGTGTAAGAGTCTTTTTGCCAGGGCTCCTATACATTTCCTAGTTCATGAATGGCATTATACTCACATTCATAGTCCATAAAAGTTAAAATAACACATTCAGCTTGTCACAACTCCTTCAAAAGTTATCTGATTATCCCTTCTGATCCATTAAAGGGGCAATGTATAAATTCCGGGTCATCGCCATCAACAATTACGGGGAGAGTATGCGCAGTTCGGTTTCACGACCTTACCAGGTTGCTGCATACGGCAGCCGACTACCCAATCCGCTGATTGTCGGTCCTCGCATCGACCACACGGAGGCGGTGACAGACACGCACATACTGCTGAAATGGACTGTGAGTATTTCTACTTCTCTGTTCTAGGATTAGAAGTTTTGTCTTTATATTGTTTAGAAAATGCTATTTCCAGAAATCTTCACCTGTAATTTTTCTCTGTGTACTAATAATAAAGATCTGTACTGACTTCTGTCCCGTGTTCCTCTGCTTCATAGTACGTTCCATCAAACAACAACAACACTCCCATCCAAGGCTTCTATATCTACTACCGGCCCACCGACAGCGACAATGATGGCGACTATAAAAGGGACGTGGTGGAAGGTATGTTGGGGCTTACCTTTTTACCTTTTTTTTTTTATTTATTTTTTTTTTAAGGATCACCCCCCCCCCCCAAAAAAAAAAAAAAAAAAAAAAAAGAGAGAGAAACCCATTTTGTAAATATGCTGAGTAACAGAAGACCATGTCTGTGTTTTCAATCAGGAGCGAAGCATCAACATTTAATCAGGGACCTACAGCCAGAGACCTCTTATGACATCAAGATGCAATGTTTCAATGAGAGGGGAGCCAGTGATTACAGCAACGTCATGATATGTGAGACTAAAGGTGAGTCACTTTTGAAGCTATTTGAGCACAGATTGTGCTACGTTAGCTCTGTACCTGAAAGTAATCGAATCTGAGTGATTCTTGGTTCATCCTTCATGGGAAGATCAGTGAATAGATATTTGTTGATCTCCCGCTGGTCTTTATCCTGACGCCACCACAATGGTCTCAGGCACCCAGGGGGGACAGGTAATCCTGAGATGCTTGATTGGGGGGGGTTACATTGGGTGGCTTTACAGCAGGGGTCTCAAACTGGCGGCCCTCCAGCTGTTGCGAAACTACAAGTCCCATAAGGCATTGCAAGGCTGACAGTTACAAGCATGACTCCCACAGGCAGAGGCATGATGGGATATCCCATCTACCCTAATAGGAGGCAGTCACCTCCAAAAAAACTTGGTTCAAAGGTAAACATACACTGCTTTTGCAGGGGAGTCCGCTTACATGTCAGTGCTGTCACAGATGTAGTATACGTACTGCAACCACAGAGCCTCACGTAGCATAAATGGAAAATGTTTGCCTTCAGCATTCAGTCAACATCCCTCTTATCTTGAAGGCTTAACCACTTGCATATCGGGCACTTTAACCCCCTTCCTGCCCAGGCTAATTTTCAGCTTTCAGCGCTTTGAATGACAATTGCGCAGTCATGCAACACTGTACCCATATGACATTTATCATTTTTTTTTTAGACAGATCTAGCTTTCTTTTGGTGGTATTTAATCACCACTGCGTTATTTTATTTTTCGCTAAACAAAAAAAGGACAGAAAAAATTGAAGAAAATTTTTTTTTTTTCTTAGTTTCTCTGTTCTAAAATTTAGCAAAAAGTTATTTTTCTCCTTCACTGATGTGGGCTGATGAGGCTGCACTGATATGAAGCCCTGATAGGCAGCACTAATGGGCACTGATAGCGGGAACGGATGGGCACTGATAATCGGGGCACTGATGTCCCCTGTCAGGATTGCCGGTTACTGGCTCTCCTCTCCTCTCCCTGTGATAGCTCGTGAGGAAAGGAGAGCTGATAACCGGCAACTCTGTTTACACTGTGATCAGCTGTGATTGGACACAGCTTATCACATGGTAAACTACGTCATAAGCTCTTTACTGTGATTGGAGATGCACAAGCAGCCTGTTCTGAAGGACGTCCTATGATGTCAGAGCGGGAAAGCCACCGCCCGACCATCATTCTGCTATTGGCCAGGTGGGTAGTGCTTAAATAAAATAAATAATTACGTTATTATCAGGTTATTGTTGGACTCCCCACAACCTCCTATCAACACATCTCTTAAATCTTTATATTTTTTTATGAAGTAGTTATTCTTTCTGCACTTGTGGAGAAAAAAACAAAACGTAACCGTTCCCTGTATTATGTCTGTGTTCAATCCAGCCCGAAAGAGCCCTGGAGCCTCAGAATTCCCCCCTCTTGAGCTCAGCACGACGTCTGCTTCAGAACGGAACGCAGGAGGAGGAAGCTCCAGCTCATCCATCACTCTGGCCCGGAGCGGGGACATGTTGTATGTCATTGTTGGCTGTGTGTTGGGCGGGATGGTCCTTATATTGATGACCTTCATTGCCATGTGTCTCCTGAAACATCGACAGCAACGTCTCATGCACAGTAAGTACCTCTCTATCTTAGGAAAATGAATTGAAAAGGTAATCAAAATTCCCATTGTCTTCATTTTAAAAGATTTTTTTTCTCTCAACCCTTCACCAAATAACCCCTTCCCATTGGGTTCTGAATGACCAGAGGGGTGGGAAAGATTGGTGGTCATGTGACCACTATGATTGACTGTCAGAATGGTCACATGAGCAGGAGCCAGTCCCACCAGGTATTGATCGTTAGTTGAGATCTGTTACATTGTTTGTCTCTGGCTTTCCCATGACATAAAAATGTGTTTTGTTTCCTTTAAATTCGTTAATCTAGTTATTTTTCGTTTTTGTTAAATTCAGTTGATTCGTATTCGGAGTTCGTTTCATGTCTTCTTTCGAATTTCTTCAAATTTACCGATTTTTATTATTTTTTTTTTTATTTTAATTTTTTTCTTCCGATTTAAAACCGTCCAATCGGTCAAATTGAAAATTGTATATATTTTTTTCGATTTGAATGCGGCAAAGTGAACAACAGAAAAATCTTCATCAAATGATTACAATGACTCTTGAACCGGTTCCTGACAGGCTCATGCAGGTATACTGCGGCAGAATGGCTCTCCTGGGCGATATCCCTTATATATACACAGCTTTGCCCAGGAGAGCCATCAGAGTGGGCGCGAGCCCGCTGCATGTGGCAGGCTGGCGCAATCGCGTGCACAAGAGCCAGCACGGGGATTTGTGTGTGTAAACACACATCCCTGTGCCGTCAGAGAAGAAAAGACCGATCGTGTGTTCCTACAAAGTAGGTACAGCGATCTGTCATCTCTCCTAGTTAGTCCCATCCGAACACAGTGAGGGAACACACAGTTAACCCCTTGATCGCCCCCTAGTGTTAACCCCTTCCCCGCCAGTGACATTTATACCGTAATCTGCATTTTTATATCACTGATCGCTCTATAAATGTCAATGGTCCCAAAAATGTGTCAAATATCTCTGATCTGTCCGTCGCAATATTGCTAAAAATCGCAGAACACCGCCATTACTAGTAAAAAAAAAAAAAAAAAAACGCCATAAATCTTCCCCATAGTTTTGTAGACACTATAACTTTTGTGCAAACCAATCAATACATGCTTATTGAGATTTTTTTTTTTTTTAACCAAAAATATGTAGAAGAATACATATTGGCCTAAACTGATGAAGAAGCTTGTTTTTCAAAAAAAATTGGGGGATATTTATTATAGCAAAAAGTAAAAAAAAAAAATTGTGTTTTTTTTCAAAATTATCGCTCTTTTTTTTTAAGTTTATAGCACAAAAAAATTAAAACCGCAGAGGTGATCAAATACCACCAAAAGAGAGCTCTATTTGTGGGAAAAAAGGACGCAAATTTTGTTTGGGTGCAACGTCGCATGACCGCGCATTTGTCAGTTAAAGCGAGGCAGTGCCGAATCGCAAAAAGTGCTCTGGTCAGGAAGGGGGTAAAATCTTCTGGGGCTGAAGTGGTTAAATCACTTTTGGCTTAACAAAAACAGCATTATTTCCAAATGGTACTCTAATAAAACACAGTCTTTGATTGCAAAAATATGTTTACAGTTTGAATTTGAATTGAATTCGATTTGAAGTTCGGACAAATTTTGTTTCATTATTTGGAGCATTCAGTAAACTTTGTTTATACTGTAATTCTGGTATTAGGATATTTCTGAATCTCAAAAAAGAAAAAATTAGTATGAATAGTAATTGGGAATGAACTGCACATGTCTACTGAAATGCTGTCCCAATGCTGCACCGGTCAGGCAGTACCAAACCTTTCTTGGTTATAACTGAAGTCATAAATTAGATACACAGAATTGCTGTAGTGTTGGAGGGCAGAATCTGGATAGTGATGTTAAAGGCGCATTGTGCAGAGCCACTGCCTGCCAGTCGGCATCAATCGGCAAGTTGTTCACCGGCTACTTTAATATGGCAATTGTAACACTTGTTTCCATAAAATGCAATACAATTAAAATGGGAGTTTTATTAAAGCGGGGTCATACAGTGTACAAATCTCAGCCATTTCTGTTGTTCTATCTGAAATTCAATCAGGGGGAGGACTTGTCACTACCCTCCATTTTCTGTATCCCCCAATTGAGAAATCCAAGTAGCCAAGTGGAAAACTGTCAGCTGAACAGGGACTGCATCCAATCAGATACAGCCAATGTTGGGGTGTTTTGACAGCCGGCATGGCAGCTGTCAGAATACAGTAGCTGTACTTAGGAATTTGTCCATCCTCAGACTGAACAAAAAAAAAAAATTGTATTGGTGTCACACACCATTGGTGACAAATCAGCATCCTCAGGATTTCTAAGATACTGCTTGCCAGTCTCCCTATGGAATCCCTCACTAGTGGGGCAAAGCGGGTTGCCACCCTTTTGCTAAAAAGATTCCACAGAGGTCAATGGAAGGCTATCCTCGATGTCACCCCAGGTGGCTCATTGCCAGCAGAGTGGTTCTGCTTTCTGCCTCCTAGGCAATGGTCAGATTTGCTTGTTATCACAGGAGCTTGTTTATAGTTCACAGTGATTGTAAGCCTATAATAAGACTTACCTGTAGCTACCCCGGATCTCTCCTAAACCTGCACGGTTGAGGAGATATCCCCTGTATCTGCATGTGCCGACGTCATTGGCGCATGCGCACTGAAGCAACGGCACGTACGTGCCGTTGCTTCAGTGAGTGTGCTGTTACCGGCAGCTCCCGCGCGCATGTGCGGGAGTGACGTCATCCCGGCTCCGGCCAATCACAGTGCCGGAGCCGCAATACCAGAAAGTAACTCCGGGAGCGATGTCGCCGGCCGGAGCGTTGTACGCGGACCGCTGCGGGGGGCTTCGATCTAAGGTAAGTAATTCATGAGCTAGTATGCTATGCATACTAACTCATTATGCCTTTTGTCTTGTAGGTTTTTTTTTTGATCATGGGTTTACAACCACTTTAAACACCTCCTGGCACATGTGAACATTTCCTATTAGCTGCAATGAATGTTACATAGTTAGTCTGGTTGAAAAAAGTTACAAGTCCCTTTTTAGCTCAACCTATAAAAGGGGGTAAAAAAAAAAAAAAAAAAAAAATCACACAATCCTATACCCACGGTTGATCCAGAGGAAGGCAAAAAAAACCCACCCCAGCAAAGTATGCTCCAATTTGCTCCAGCAGGGAAAAATGTCCTTCCTGATCCCCCGAGAAGCAATCAGATTTTTCCTGGATCAAATTTATCTATAAATATTTGTATCCAGTTGTATTATCTACACCTAGGAAGGAATCCAGGGCTTTTTATTAAAGCAATCTACTGATGTTCATTAGGGAGCATGACCAGCCAATGTACACATTGATTGTTTTTAGCACCCTGCCTTTCAATATAAAATCTGTTAAAGTGAAGAGTTCCATGTTGGATACCATACAGAGGAACATGCCTGTGGTGCTGTCATACTCAGACCCATCCACATAGTCCCCGCTTGTAGATATAACCGGGTTCTTGTTTCTGCAGAATTTGAGCCGCCCGGCTATCTATACCAAGGATCCGATCCAAACGGCCAGATGGTAGAATACACAACGCTACCAGGAACCAACTGGATTAATGGAAATATCCACGGAGGATTCATTGGAAACGGGAATATCGCCAATGGCTGTCCACACATGCATCACAGTGTACACAACGGCATTAATGGTCTCATGAACGGAGAGCTCTATCCCACCTGCAGCAGTCCTCATAAGGGGACATGTCCAGACTATGAACACTTACCTCACAGTATTTCCAATGTAAGTCTACATATTACAACCTCACTGCTTTACTGTACAGCAGTAACCTCACCTTGTGCTTAGGGGCTTTTTCTTTTTTGTAAATTACTTATGATAATGTTCTGGTTTATTTTAGTTATTAAAAAAAAAAAAATCAAAAGTAAATAGATGCGGCACCCCAAATCATGCAAAAATTGTTTACTTCATAAATGCATCATTACAATATAAACATACAGCTAAATATTTAATACAGGGTGCATTCATAACAGTCCATTTTGTAAAGCATGAAATTAACCTAAACAGACGATGCCGTCTCTGCTAGGTAAGTCCCTCAGATGTCTGAGTAATGTGGAGCTCAGGAGGTGAATCGTTCAATTCCCAATAGTCCCCAAAAGGGGGAGAAGTTCCACAACTCTAGTATAACTTGTATTCTGATCTCTCCTACTCTGTATATCTGATTTAATCACAGAGCAGAGACCAGAGATGAAAACTGGTCATATGCTGGGAGCTAAACCAATATTGTGAGCTGCACTTTGGGCAATGACATGCGAGGACTAAGGGGGTTATTTACGAAAGGCAAATCCATAGCTCTCAACTGTCCCTGATTTGGAGTAATGTCCCTCTGTCCCTCTTTCCTCCTCATTTTGGTCTGATCCTCCTAGTTGTATATAAAATGCACTTTTTATCTTTCAAAAAGTGTTTTCCAGTGCTAAACCTTTCATCTGATTTCTAAATTGCTGCATTTGTAAATTCCAAAAGCCAATATAAAGGAATAGTAGTGGTTAAAAAAAAAAAAAGCACTTGTGGATTTAACTAATCATTTTTTTTTTTTTAGGTTAATTCTCCTTTAAGGGGGTGTGGCAGGGGGGGGGGGTGTCCTATGCCTACATGCTTTTGCTAGTAGGTGTCTCTCATTCCCGTCTCAAAAAGTTGGGAGGTATGCAAATCCACTTTGCACTACAAGTGCACTTGGAAGTAAAGTCTCCGTAAATCCGAGGGGGACATGCAAGGAAAATAAAAAACAGCATTTTAGCTTGCACATGATTGGATGATAAAATCAGCAGAGCTTCCCCTCATTTCAGATCTACCCCTCAGATTTACAGTGACTGCACCTCCAAGTGCACTTGCAGTGTAAACTGGATTTGCCTTTCATAAATAACCCCCTAAGCTTCCTTCGACATTATAATGGTGCAGGAAACTGATGCGATTGGCAATGCACCACATTAACTAAGCAGATACATCTATGTCAGATCTAGCTGTGCCAGTTTTCATTACAGAGAGAAATAGAAACTTGGTGCAAGGTCCAATCCTGATTAACAAAGTGAAAGATCAAAGATCCCAGTCAGGTCAGATCGAGCGTACAGGATGTGAACTGTCAGCAGACAGCTCACCTCCCCATCTCTGCTCACACTGGGTAATCACTGTGTAAAGCGGGGAAGGATAATGCTCTTTCCTGCCGCACTCAGCTGAGCGGGAGGTGGGGACTGACGAGGGAATTTGGAGCATGAAGCTCCAGCTGAACTGATCTGTGTTGCGCTGATCAGACACAGCATGGAACAGGAAACAGAGCACATGTATTTGACAAAGGGGTTTGCGCTCCTCTGATAATTAGGAGCAGTATCTGGTCTATGTCTCAGTTTAAAAGAGGCTTTATTCTACTCTGCACCAGTTTTCATTTTCCCCCCTCATTGTGTCTAGAATATTTGATATTTACTGTATATATCGCTCAACCTAGAAAAGTATATTTTAACGCTGCACATAAATGAAATATTTAAAAATGCTTAACAGACCACCACATTTGCCTTTTGTATTACAGGGGGGCATTCTTTATACTGCCATATCGCAGACAGATCCCTCGGAGTGTATCAACTGCCGAAACTGCTGCAACAACAACAGGTATGTTCTGTACGTCTTCTATGCACTTCCTCAGTTGTCTGTGCATTAAAACTGGAGAATACAAAATCTGGTGCAGCTCTGCACAGAAACCAGTCCGCTTCTATATTTTTGTTTTTGTCAAAACCTAATTGAACAAGCTGAAGGTAAAAGCTGATTGGCTACCATGCACAGCCAGATTTTGCACCACAATCTGTGTCATCTATCACAAGCCTTTTTCATCAGCACTGGGGTCACATTAGCTGAGTGATGGAGAGTGAGGGCAAAGAGAAACATTAGAATACTAGTCAGTACCGGTTTGCAAAAGTGTATTTGCTTTGCAATGCCCCGTACACACGAGCGGAATTTCCGTCGGAAAAATCTTGGATGGTTTTTCCAACTGAATTCCGCTCAAGCTTGCCTTGCATACACACGGTCACACAAAAGTTCTCTGAACTTACGACCGTCAAGAATGCGGTGACTTACAACACTACGACGAGCCGAGAAAATGAAGTTCAATGCTTCCGAGCATGCATATTGTTTCCGAGCATGCGTGTTTTTTTTTGCGCGTCGGAATTGCATACAGACGATAGCATTTTCAGATAGGAACTTCTTCCGACTGAAAAATAGAGAACCTGCTCTCAATCTTTTGCTGGCTGGAATTCCGCCAGCAAAAGTCCAATGGAGCATACACACGGTCGCATTTTCCGACCAAATGCTCACATCGGTCTTTTGCTGGCAGCTTTTCCGATTGTGTGTACGGGGCATAAGAATAAATCCCCTCTAACGTTGCGTGTCCTACTTGGACTTGTGAATGTTGCTGCGTTCTGTAGAACTATTAGAATTGTTTTTATATTTTAGAATGGGGGTGCCTTGAGAGTGTCCATAATTTTTTAAAGGGTTCCTTGACTGAAAAAAGGTTGAGAAACACTGTTCTGTCATATAGATCTGATAACCTGATTTGTTGTATTGCTCTTTAATGGCAGATGTTTCAGCAAAACAACAAATGGCTCATACAGTGGAAACAGTGTATCTAGGACACCATTGCAAGAGAACCAGGAAACAAAGCAACTGATACAAGAAGCCGTACCCATGATCCTGTCCTCTCCTGAGGCCGAGTACGGGACACAGCCTGAGGAGGAAATAGAAGAAAAGCCATCATCACCCTGTTTATCAAGTCAGGATGGACTGAATGAGATTCAAGGTAAGCTCCACTAATGGAAGCATGGAAAATGAATTTAGTCCAGGAACAAGTACTGTGACTAGGACACAACAAACGTCTGAGGTGGTGTAAGCAGGACGGAGGCAGGTCACCCCCTTCATCTTCTGCTAAGGAATTCTTTATAAAGACTGATAGGATGCGACAAATGGGGAACATTATCCTATAAAGACGCCTTTACCAAATTTTACAAGATGTTGGCCTATTGGCTTCTCTTTGAACAAACTAATACTTGCCAAGCCCAAATCCCATACTAAAGAAGGTATCGCAACCCCATGGCATTATTACCGTGCTTGCAATATCTCTCTATACCCAAACCATCATAAGTGCAGTAACGGTTTTTCCCCAACCATTTCGTCAACCAAGACTTCATATGGTTTCCATATTTTCCTCCCCCACCTGAACCTCCATTATACCACCATTCTGGGTTTAATTTATGTCTCTTGTTTCTGTATAACCACAATATAGAGTTCTAAAAAAAAAAAAAAAAAAGTGAAAAAACAAAAAACAGGAGGCATACATACACTTCTTGACAATTAGGCTAAAATAAAGAGATTGGCACTCAACCTAGCCATGCCCATTGTGTGCCAAGGTAAGCATGGGGGTTTCAAGTGGAGAATGCTTAGCACCTGCCAGGTTTTTATTGTTGGCTGTGTTCTGGGCTCTCCCTTAATTCCTGTCTTGACCATTTCCACAGGAACAGAAAGTAAGGGCTAATTAAACATTTTACAGTTCTTGCCAGAGAAGGAGGCAAGAGGAAATCTCCCATCACCATCATAGGGACACCTGTTCCAGTGACAACTGTTGCAGGAGGAATCTCCCTTTTACTTTGATTTCCTTCCTGCTTTATCTCTGAAACAGGAAGGGCGGGGAAATCTCCCCAATGGAGACAGCAATAAAAATATGTCAGAGGTTCTAGCTTCTCCACTCCTTCTTCCAAAACTAGAAGTAAAAAAGAACAGCTAATGCCACCCAAAAAAATAAATATATATATATATATTATAATATAATTTTTTTTTTTTGTGGGCACCTCAGACTCCAGCACCTAGCCCTTTTTTTTTTACAGACATCAGAACTGCTGGTCTGAGGGGCCTGGAACACTGGACATAATGATATGAAGATTAATGCATTACTTATTAAGATACAAAACATTCTGCATGCAGCTCAACAAGTGATGTACATGGGAGAAGAGGCTCTTTCGGTTCTCTCCCTCCTCATTGTCTCAGAGACAGCAGCAAGAACCATTTTCTCCTGCTGCTGTCAATTACAGCCAGTTGGAGGGTGGTGCCAAGCTATTCTGTGTGTGTCAATGGACCCGGCTCAGGTGTGAGCCTGCATGAGTGCCCCCATAGCATGCGGCTTGTTATGGGGGCACTCGGCTGGGGAGAGGAGTTGAGAGTGTCTGAGGGGGATCGGGGCTGTTTTGTGCAAAACCACAGAGCAGGCAAGTAAGATATATGTTTGTTATTTTCATTTTAAAAAATTGAGCATTTACAAACCCTTTAATTAGCCACACGAAACAAAATGGCTGTTCTATGGATTTTTTTTTTTTTTCAGATTTGTATTGAGCAGTTCAGTATAACCATGAGGACCTCTGTTTGTTTTTTTTGTTTTTTTATTTCAGGAGATTCTGACATCTGTGTAAAGGAAGATGATGCCATCTTGCCCCAGTCTCCCGATACCCCCTCTATTGACTCGCAGAACTGTGATGAGAACAAAAGTTGGACGTTAGAAAACTCACTCAATGACCTCCCGCAGCAATCGCTGACACAAGAGGCCTGAACAGGAAGCGACTGTCTCCCTCTCTGTTACATTGCATCCCATTCTGGTAGAGGAGAAAATCCGTCTCGGGCCCCATTTAGACAAGCAACGTGTAGTTATTTTCAGTCCATGTTGGGCAACTTGTGAAACTTCAGCAGCTGAACTGCAAATCTCAGCGTGCCCAGACTGAAGGCCAGTTTGCTGGGACTTGTAATTCCTGAACTATTGAAGGGGTTGTTGGTGGTTCATACCGGATATGGAGGTGTAAGAAAATGCTTTTTTACACAACAGAATTTTAAAGGGATTCCATTGCCATCACACTGTGGGGGGGGGGGTCATTTTGTGTGCTTTGCCACTGTTCGGTCAGTTGGGCACTACAAATCAATGTAGTTTATTTTCAGGGGTTTCGCTTCCTGTTCCTAGTGCTCCTCTGTATTCTTACACTGGCTCAGCCCTCAAAACCGCTATCTCCACGTTAAAGAAAAAGTGCACTTTCACACAAAGTTCACTTATGATTTTTGCTCTCTTCCCCTGACCTAACCTACCCCCAACCCTCCACAGATGAATATGTATATGGATCCATTGGCTGCGGCCTTTGGTGTTTGTTTACATTTAGCGGTCACAGGTCTTCTCTGGCCTGGAGGTAGATGAGCCCCATAGAAGGATCCGTTAGGTCACAGGGAAGGCCAAAAAAAATAAGTGTACTTTTGTTTTACAGTGCTATCCTTTATTGCTTTTTATGTTTTTTTTTTTTTTTTTTTTTTTTTTTTACATTTATAAACTCTATTTATAATTTGTGTACAAAATATAAATTAATCTGGGAAATAGTTGTTTCCTATTTATTATATAAAAAAAATCTAGGAGTTATGGGATATTTTCAGTTGATATATACAGTGCCTCCTCCCAACTGGGAAATATTCTTACTGTTTCTGAAGGAGAAGGGGCATTAAAAGACCCTGAAATACTAACGTTCTATTAGAAGAGCTGTGAACATTTACAGACCCCCCCCCCAACATATTTCAGCCATAACTTAACCGGCCTGTTGATAAGTCCTGGCAATGCTGTCACTCCACATTTAGAATTACATTTTTTTTGTTCATAAGTACACTTACAATTTAATCAGAGATGTCTGTACACAGACGTACAATGTGGTATGAGATTTTTATGTCTCCTGTAAAGCTGGCATAACCGCTATGTGTCACAGGAAGGAGGTCATTAGAAGATGGCAGAGAAAAGCACTTTAGCCCTTACTCTGTCTGTAATATATATATATTTGTAATATTGCTTATGCACTAATTCACTCTTCTAATCCCGCTATTGTACAGGCTTTTGTATATTTTGCATTTGCAACTTTTTTTTTTTTATATCTCTGAAAATATTTTCTATCAAACCATTTTTATAATTTATGATACAGTTTTCCCATAGCGTGACCAGCAGAATATTTACAGATGATACGTGGAGCACTTCATTCTGCACCAAGCAGTTCCAAAGCTATTTGCAGCAACAGCAGTGGTACAAAGTACCAATACTTTGACGCAAATCCCACCATAAACGTTGGTGCATAGCGCACTGCAAAGAATCTCATGCGATTTGAACAGGAATGAGGTACAATTTCTGTCCAAAATGCATGCAATTTCCCCCACTGCTTGTGTGTATAAAAAGGGATTAAAGCGACATCTAGCCCTGTGAGCACCTCCAGTGGCCCTGATTTGCTATCATCGGCGGGCCAAGACACCTATGTATTAATTTGCATCTGCCCAGATATGTACCGTAAGTTAACAGTTTTTAAACTGCCCACTAGATGGCGCTTTAATCTTTCTACGTGTGGTGGGGGAAAACGCACCGCATTCCTATTCAAAGTGTGGTTCTCTGTGCCCATTCATGCTCAAATAGCAGTGCAAAGTTTCGGTTGCATTTGGGTGAGTACCTGTACTTGCGCAAATGCTTGGTATCAGGGCATCTCTACACTGTCACTAAAAGAAAATGTAAACTGAAGTATCCCCTACAAAAAGAGTAGATACTCAGACCTCCTACATTACTGATTTCTGCTGTAGTTTAGAAAAAACACTGCCCCAAAAAATCTTTAGACTCTGATAGTTCTGGGAGTGTCCGATTCCCTCGTCCGTCCCCCGCTGCACTCAGTGGTTCAGTCTGTGGGCAATTACAGCACTGCTGTGTACTACAGTGACACGTGGGCCAGTTAGAGGAATCACAGAGTGGACAAAGGATCCAATACTAACAGAAGTGTGCCAGCTTCTAAAGATTCTTTGGGTAGCCGTACCCCTTCTTTAGCCTGCGTTTACACCGTGCAGGTGTGACAGAGCGCTCACTCATTTTCGTGTGTCGCATACAGGTATAGCCTATTCATTTCCCTACACTGCCCTACAAATAAAAAAAAAACATGCCGAAGTAGTCCCTGACCCTTCTGCAAAACTGCAGCCTTAAACGTGCAGCAACAGATTCATGGGGGTGCCATTAACAACGAAGGGCATCAGAAAGTGCTCGATTCTGTAGGTGTTCCGACAATCAGAGACTGTGTGTAATCTTACAGCGGAAGGACAGGAGACTAATTGATATCTCCTTTAACAGGACATACTTTTTTTTTTTTTTTTTTTTTTTTTAGTGACAGTCTTTTATAAGGTCAGTGTTGTTTCAGCCCACAGAACATTAACACCCCCCCCCCCCGCATTAAAGTGACAAATTTCCTGTTTTTGACAGCAAGACCGCCATCTCCATTAAATTATTGAGCCTGATGACATTTCGACAGTAAATTCTATCAACAGAAAATATTCCATTCTACAATTAGTACAATAGACATGAAGACCAATTTGGTTATATACAGTGCTGAGCGTTTGGATGTTTCCTGAAGGTTCATTTGTTGCTCTCTACAGGACGTAATTACTCCAGAGCAGCAGAGGGCGATATTTTCTCTTATGTACAGGTCGTGTCTGACTGGTGAAACTTTTTCATGTAAAATACTTATTTTTTTGCACATTTTCCACACTACAATTTTTAGCGTGTTTTATTCTAAAGCTTCTAAGATTAATTTCTTTGGATTATATTTGCTCATTTTATTTTTCATAGAATTATTACACCCTAATCCTGGGAACCATTCACTCTTTCTCCAAGGTGTTGAAATAATGCAACTATCACAAAACTGCCCATTTAGTAGGAAAGCACAGGCCGATTTATTTTTTATTGCAAAAGAGCTGGAAATAGCTGTTGCCTGCAGAAACTAATCAGGTTTTGCTTTCTTTCTGGTGATCTGATTGGTGCTTGTGGGGGGGCGGGGGAAGATGTTCTTTTTATTGCCTTTTTTTTTTTTTTTTAAATCTGGCCCGTTGATGCTTTGCAGCTTCCTTCCGGCTGCTGTTTTGTAATTTACTTTACTGACGCTGTTTTAAGCGTCTTGTTTTTATTGTATTCTTATTTATGTGAGGTATTTTATTAGGCCAGCAGGCTTGCTAATGTTTATGTTTCCTTTTCTAAAAGGGTCAGCATTTAGATTTTTAGATCCTAGCCAACAACACAGCTAAACCAGTAACAAAGTTTTTCAGCAACAACGCTGCTCTCTGTAAAGTTTGCTTTTTAGCAGCTTTGATTAATCGTCTCAGAATTAAACTGGGAATTTGGTGACGTGATATGGAACTAATCCACTACAGGCACTCAGAGGAAATGTAGAATGAAATTCCGGTCATCCTTAAGATATTCAATATACTTTTGACTTGTTATGGAAACTGATGCATGTCAAAGATGAGGCGGCTGATGGAAACCACCAAAAATTGTCAGCTGCTGCTTTCTCATTGACACCTTGCACAGCACAAACAGACGAGCATGTGTTTTCATAACTGCACATCATTCCAGACAACTAAATTTAATAGAAAAAAAAATATATATATATATATCTGTTCAGCAGCAGAATTATTTATTTCAGGATATTTTGGAAGGGTTAAAAACTTTTGTTGGGTTTTATTGCCATGTCCTTGTTGTTGTGATTTGGCCTTCACTTTCCTGGGAAATCTCACAAACAGAGACACTCAGGGGAATTCATAAGTGTCAAAGACGCTCTTTAGAATTCCAAGGTGCCTCTACGTGAGAAATATCCATGCAGGCAACAGATCCGGGTACCTGTTGTAGACGGGTACTTAAATCTGGGACATGCACTGTCTGTAGAGGAGCGCTGGAGTTGCACAGCAGTCATTTTGTATCTGCAGGGGAGGAGCTTGATGGGGAATCACAAACACTAGTTCCCCATCAGGTCCAGTCCCCCCTGCCCATTTAAAATAATTTGGGGGAGAGCGTGTACCTGGTTTTGAGAGGTACCCGTTCCCACTTCTGGCTCAGATCGCCGCGGCCAACTGAGCCAGAAGTTCTCCCGCCTCCTTCCCCTGCAGCCTTCTGGGGCACATCACTACGGGACCATCCACAAGGCTCAGCGCGACTCCAGCATGCACAGTAGTAAATCGGCTGTGAAGCCGCGAGGCTTCACTTCCTGTTTCCTTTACTTCAGATGCCGGCACCTGTACCGGAACCGGCTTGGGTGAGGACAACACTGGATCCAGGGGCAGGTAAGTGTCCTTATACTAAAAGTCAGAAGCTACAGTATTTGTAGCTGCTGACTTTTAATTTTGTTGGGGGAGCCTGCTATTAGCTACAGAATCTGCCTATTGTAACTTAAAGCGAAGGTCCGCCCACCGCTGCAAAAATTAAAAGCCAGCAGCTGCACATACTGCAGCTGCTGACTTTTAATAATCAAACACTTACCTGTCCTGGAGTCCAGCGATGTCGGCACCGCAGCTGGTGTTTCCATCTGCTGTCGGGTTCATGCCGCCTCTGTTACGAGTAAGGGAATCGGCAGTGTAGCCTTGCGGCTCCACGCCGGGAACCCTACTATGCATGCGCAAGGCTCCTCTCTCCTACTGGCCCGGTGGCCGGGGGAGGAGGGAGCTTCAGTGATGACGCGAATACCCGCGACTGAGGCTCCTGGAAGTGGGGACAGGATACCTGTGAAAGACACAGGTATCCTGTCCCCCCTGAAAGGTGCCAAATGTACTCCTTCCCCCATCCGGTGCCACAACGAGTGGAAGTTCCATATTTTGGGCGGAACCCCGCTTTAAAAGAAAGGCAAACCTGATAGGAGAGCTGAGACACTAGTTCCCCCATCAGTCTCCGCCCACTGCAGCATTACTGGTTACCGGGAGGTTGTCGGCTGTGAAACCAACAGCCTTAACAACAAAGGCTAGGGATCAGACAGGGGTGGTAAATGTGCTACACAGCACACAGAGACAGGCATTCTGCCTTTCTCTGTACGCCAACTTGGAAAAGTTCTTAATTACCTCAATTATCTACAAACTAGTAATTATTTTTTAATGGGTTACACTAATAGTACCACTTTGTAAAAGCAGGGCTATTGGGAACTATCTGAATCTGCCACATGTGCCGGTAAAGATATCACACTGGGCTGGCAGGGATTTTTCAATCTGGTGCAGGCCATAGTGCCAGAAAAGTGGGGATTTATTGAATTCCCCCGACTACAGCAGGTGTTTCCACTGGAAAATTTCCCTTTTCGTTTTGTTGTGGTGAGAACTGACCAATTTTAGATTTGCCACAGTGTCAGTGTTGACTGAAAGAAATGTGTTAATTAAACAAACTTAAATTATAAAAAAAAAAAAAAAAAAATCTAAAAAGGTATTCCGTGAATGTTCTACTTTCATTTGCATTTAGTCTTGCAAAGCATGCTGGGACCTGGAGAGACACACAATGCATGTTTAGAGCACTTATATCACGAGATACAAGGTCACCTGCACTCCAAATGCCTATCATGTATTTATTGTGAAGACCTCATCATAGAAGTCAAAAAAATTACACCGATTTTGGAGTCTTGCAGGGTCCCTTTCTGAAGGCGACATAGTAATAACATAATGGTCACTATGGCGACTTGAGAAAGGGGCCCAGCAAAACCCCGAAACTGTGGTACTCTATGTGCTGCTGTCTATAAAATATGGGATATACATTTATTTAGAGTGCTGGTGACTTTGTATCTTCTCATTCAGTTCTGGCGCGATCACTTCAAGCACCCACTAATCATATTAAGGTCAAGTACCGTGGGGAGTGAAGCTTCAGATTCAGACTTTATGTAGCACTTATGACTTTACAATGAGTCTCATTTACATAAAACACTCGCATTGCTGACAGTATAAAAGTTCTTTTCCCTCCCTGTCTCAGCATCCTGACCTGTGTGACTGGGTATATGTTCATGTAAAACCCTTGCCAATAATGTATATATTGCATGTCGTTAGTCCTCCCATGTGACCTCAATATTCTCTAAATCCCACCCAAACTCCTCTGTACACACAGTAGTAGCAGCTCCGGGTTCTGCTGAAAACTTTACATCTATTCACCTATTTCCTGTTTTTTTTCTCCAGTATTAAGTGTTGTTTCTTTTCACAGAAAAAAAAATTCTTTATTTTCCTAAAAAAAGAAAAGCTGTAATATTCCCTTTTAAAATTGTACATAATGGTTACTGATGTAGTATTTTTTTTTTTGAGGGTTTTATCAACTTTTGGGTATATTGTAAAATAATGTTATTAAAGAGACAGATGCCTAATATACAGCCTTGTGTTCTGGTGTGTTTTTATTTAGTAGGGTATAAGTCGAGCAGTTTGACTGTTCAAAATACTAGAGATCATAATGAAAATATTGTAAGAGATTGAATTATTGAAAATGGATAAACTGTCACAAGTGGGGAGCCCTCGTAACCCTCCTGTCTTAACTGGTGTCATAACTCCACTTTCCCAAATTTAAGTGCTGCACAAACAGTTGGCGCTTTATAAAATCCTGCATTATATTAAGTGATTCTGAGGAGGGGTGAGCAACTGTCTGTCCAGTATGAGCAAAGTACAGGTTCCCTTTAAAGGAAAACTCCAGGCAGCAGCATGTTATACATTGATCCATCTTGGACCAATGTAACTATGTTATAACATGCCTGGAGTTATTATTTATGTGCCAGTCACATAAATGAAGCTAACCAAAAGGTGATGGCATACTAGAATTCTCACTCTTTTGAGGTTCTGCTGTATTGGCCCCTGTAGTCACATGACCTCACACTGCCACGGACATATAATATAATTTATTAATAATAAAAATAAATATATATATATACACACACATACATATATACAGGGGCGTTGCTAGGTCTACAAAAAATTTGGGGCTAGAGCCCATAGCAGCGTAGTAAAGAAAGTCATACCCTTGGGTGGGCATACACATGTATATACAGTAATATACGTGTGTGTATATATCACCCCAGAGAGCCTCCCCCTTACATCAGGGTCCCCAGAGAGCCCCCCCCTTACATCAGGGTTCCCAGAGAGCCCCCCTTACATTAGGGTCCCCAGAGAGCCCCCCACTTACATAAGGGTCCCCAGTGAGCCCCCCCCCTTGGGGACCCCTGCAGAGACTTGGGGCTATAGCCTCAAAAGCCACCCCCTAGCGATGCCCGTGTGTATGTATGTGTATATATATATATATATATATATATAAAATAATTTTTCAGAAGGACCAGGATAATCCTGCTGAATGCGGGTCTGCTAATTAAGTATATGTTAAACACAGTTAATAAAAAAAATATAGTAAAAATACATTTATTGAATATCTTGTAAATACATCCACACACCATTATCTACGATGTGGCTGTCACTGTGATGGTGACATTTACTGGTTCATCTGCAGTTCCTGGGATCTCTGAGAGCTCCACATCCGGACTGCCCGGAGCAGTGACTTCAACTGGCTCTGAAATAAAATAAAATGTCATTTGGAATCTGTAAGATTAGAGGAAAAGAATGGTGAAAAATATCAAATTGAATTCATTTCTCCTAAAGGTAAAAAGGAACGGACTACAGATTATCTCAACAGCAGCATCTGTAGTCATGGTTCATTTTTCATCTTCAGAACACTAATAAACCGAGAGAAGTCCTCTCATCTGCGTTCTGATATAAAATTGCTCTGTTAATGCAGAACTCAGCGATTTTTTTTTTTTTTTTTTTTTTTAATTTTCTGATAGGCTTCCATCAGGCTTTGTGAGTGGTCACCCTGGAGCTTCTTCTCTTGGGTGCTCCAGCCAGCAGTCACATGCCAACATTATTAAACATGTGCATGACAAAAAAAAATAGTTTCGGTTAGTTAGTTCAGGGATCTCCAAACTACGGCCCTCCAACTGTTGCAGAACTACCCGTCCCATGAGACATTGGAAAACTATGACGTTTACCGACATGACTAAGCATGGTGGGGATTGTAGTTCCTGAAAAACTGGAGGGCCATAGTTTGGTTAAATTTGGTTGATTCGTTCAGTCTGTATTTGTTTTATGTCTTTTTAGAATATACCTATTTTTTTTTCCGTTTCGAAACGCACAAATCGATACATTTTTAATAGGTTGAATCGGAAATTTTAATTATTTTTTTTATTCGATTTGATTGCGGCAAAGTAAAGAAATGATTACAATGACTCTTTAAATCGCCTTTGGCTTAACAAAAACAGCATTATTTCCAAATGGTACTCTAATAACACACAGTTTTTGATTGCAGAAGTATGTTTACAGTTCAAATTCAAATGGAATTCGATTCAAATTTTGTTTTGTTATTCGGAGCATTCGGTAAACTTCGTCTATACTGTAATTCGGGTATTCGGACACATCCCAATCTCGGAATAACGAAAAATTTGTCAGAATATTTATTCAGAACGAAACTACCTCTGCTGGAGAGCCTATGCTCTGTTCTCGAGCACAGAACCTGCAGTTGTGATGCGGGTAAACCCCCAGAAAAACCACAGGTACACCTTGTTTAAAAAACAAACAAACATGTTATACTTACATCCTCTGTGCAGCTGGTTTTGCACAGAGCAGCCTGGATCCTCCTCTTCTCAGGTCCCCATCCACTGTTTCTTGCCCCTCCCTCCTATCGAGTGCCCCCTCAGCAAGCAGCTTCCTATGGGGGCACCCGGGCCGAGTCACAGCTCTGTCTGTCCATTCAACCACGGAGCCTCGACCCGGGCCCTGCCCCCTCTCTCCCCTGATTGGCTGACTGAGTGATTGACAGGCACATGGCAACCGCTGCTGTGTCTCAGCCAAACAGGAAGAGTGTCCCGGATGGCTTAGACATTCGTGGACATCGCTGGAAAGAGATGGGGCTCAGGTTAGTAATTAGGATTGTTGAGGGGGGGCTGCTACACACAAAAGGTTTTTTCTTATCTTAATGTATAGAATGCATTAAGATAAAAAACCTTTTGCCTTTACAACTCCTTTAATTGTTAATGATACCCTAAACGTGGGTAGCAAACGCACATTTTACTGCGTGACACAACGCACTACAAATGCAACAAAACGCGCACTATAAAAATGTCCAATGCTCAGCAACCAAAAAGGTTCTGAAGCCACTTTTGGGCATTTGTCAAAAAGCGACTTGTGTCATACAAGTGAATGCCCTAGCCGCAATGCACATTAACACATGAAAAATGCGAAAAAAGGAAGCGGAAATGCGCATTCCTGCTACGCCCAGGTGTGAATAGGGCCTTAAATATCATGGTTTGAACCCGGTCTCATGACAGGGAAAATCTGGAGGTCATGTCATCTCTCTGAAGTTACCTTGAGCTGGTGCCGGGGTTGGCTCAGGGGAAGCAGTCGCTCCCTCTTCTGTATCCACTGCAGTTTCAGCATCTTCTGGATGTCTGATGTTCTCTCGAGCGTCTGCCGCAGATCTGCATAACACAAACACAGCACAGAAAACATCACTTTATGATCAAAATCTACAATACAAAAAAAGCAAAAAAACTATAGAGAGACTTATACTAGAGAAAAGAATGGGGGTTGCCTGCAGTTTCCCCACAGACCTGCCTTGTGTTTTTGGTGTGTTTTCTGAAAGTGTACCAAAAATCCTGAATACTGCATCTTTGACGTGTTTCAGAAAACGATCCAAAAATGCAGGACATAATAGAAAGTCTATGGGAAACTGTGAGTAACCCCTCAGAAAAGCCACAGGTACACCTGAGCAGTGCCCAAACTGCAGTGCGGCAGTGTGGAAGTGGCCTTACTAATGCCCAAAAAATATGTGGAAACACAGTGTAGTGCTAGAAAACCATCAAACAGCAAACTGTAATGCACTGAAAATACCAAACACAGAAAATAATAATATACAGTATAGTGTGAAAAGTGATACAATTACAGTCCAGTGATTATGAACTAATATAAAAGTGGATACACTGCTAGGTGAAATAATTTTAACAAGTGTCCATAGATATGAAGGGCTCAGGATCCACTCTTGGGATGGAACTGGAAAAAATGGAAACAGGTGACTGGCCGTGGAAACGCCAGGAATAATGTTGAATAGCGTATCCTCCACCAAAGGAATGGGGTATGCACTCTTACCGGACTAAGTGGACTCACTTGCTAGCGGCAGTGAGTCGATCACACTTGTGTTGGCCACAACCTGGGAATCCAATGTTGCACAGGCCTTGGAAGGAACTGGAACTTGGTCGGAGGTCGATCCAATCGTGGATGATGGATGGCAAAAATGTTCTCACCAGGACCAGCATGGAAATATTGAAAAAATATTGAAAAACTGCATCCAGTTAATTCAACACCTGTTTAAACGACCATGAAGAGAGTGAGGGTGACGTTTTTGCTGGGGTTACTTTTTGACAAATTGTGAATTAACTGGATGCACAAGCCTTTCTATTTTTCAATATTTCCATGCTGGTCCTGGTGAGAACATTTTTGTCATCCATCAGCCATGATTGGATCGACCTCCCACCAAGTGTTCGGCGATAAGCCTTGTTCACAGCACTGGCTGTGTGTTGAGTTATTTTGAGGGGGCAGTAAATTTACACTGTTATACAAGCTGTACATTCAATACTTTACATTGTAGCAAAGTGTCATTTCTTCAGTGTTGTCACATGAAAAGATATAATAAAATACAGTAGTACCTTGGATTACGAGCATAATCCACTCCAGAAGAATGCTTGTAATCCAAAGCACTCGTATATCAAAGCGAGTTTCCCCATAGGAATCATTGGAAACAGATAATTGGTTCCAGTGTCACTGCTAGTGTATGCAGTACCGCATGTGGCCATAGGTGGGGGGGCACCAGAGATGTTCGGAGACCATTCGGGAATGGAGTGTTTCCGAGTGTCACCGGCGCCCCCCCACCTATGGCCACATGCGGTACTGCACACCCCAGAGGCTTGAATCCTGCTCATCTTGTGAGACACCTCTCGCAAATCAAGTCAGGATTTTTTTAAAAAAAGCTCATATTGCAAAACCCGCGTTACTCGCAATCTGAGGTTTTACTGTGTTTACAAAAATGTGAGGGGTGTACTCACTTTTGTAATATACTGTACATATCTTTATTTGATGGACCTCTTTAAACACTGCTTGGCTGGATTATGGTCTCCATGTCTGGGACTGGGTAATTTGATTGATCGAGCGAATGAGGCCGCTCTGTAAAGGTCCTGCAACCTTGTGGAGTACAGCAAACAAGGGGTTCAATCAGGCAGTGTTGTATTGCTTTCTCACCACCCGCTGTAACCCCTTGGACCGCGCAGAAGCATGCAGTTGCTGGGCACTTGCAGAAAGGCCTCATTTACTTGAATGGGTCACGATTGGCAGGCAGAAGTATCCACCAAAAGCAACAGGGGGTTTAATTCCTGCTGCGGCATGTTTGGCTGCTGCCTCAGCGGCTAAAGGGGATAGGAAATCCATGGATCGACCGCAGGGTTTTACCATCCCCCAACTTTGTGTGATCGAGCCCTAAGGGTGCCACTGCCGAATGCAACTAAGGGCTCAATCACAGTGCAGCAGGCACTGCTGCTCCTCTGAAAAGAGATCCGAGTGTGCCATATGTTGTCTCCTCACCACCTGATTTAAGCCCATGATTGCCGTGCAATGCATGCTATTGTGTCACGGTAGTACAGCAGTTAGAGGTTTAAATAAGATGTGAGGAGGTGACACTGTGCCCGGTGATCTTTGACTTCTCCAGTGTTGTTCAGGTAGATCTCCGCCTCTTTAAAGTTGCCTACCCCTGATTTAAAGCAAATGCGAAAATATCTGATGCACACAAATCATAGATGACTTACGCTCTGAAGAACCAATCATGGAGCCCTAGACAAAGAAAAAAAAAAAAAAAAAAATCAAAGAAGTGTTTCAGTACTAACAATGAGGCCAGATATTAGTAAATTATTCTACGTTCTATAAAATGACTGAAATACAAATATATAATAAACAAGTTCATCAAACAAGGGAGGGCTGGCTTGCTGCTTCAGGCGGAGAGGAGATACGCTGGATTAGTATCGGAGGCCGGTCTATCCTGGCAGAAATGGACAATTATGTCAAACAAGTCAAAGGCAGCAGCTACTACAATGGTTCATTTACGTCCCTTCATTCCCACTGCAGGAATAGCTTGGCCGAGGTCATTTCCTCTGCTAAAAAAAACAAAGGCCCATTTACACTGTTTGCAGCTTAAAACAAGCTAAAAATGCATGTGTCCAAGTCCCCCATTAAAAAAAAAAAAGAAGAAAAGATTGTTCCCATCTCTGCTCTGCAGTGCAGCACATCTTGAAAAATACTTTTCTATTTTTTCTGTGTTTTAGGCCCAAAGATGTCAATAGCAACAGATTAAAAGATGTGTTTTGCTGCACTGGCAACAAGCTTTTATTATTGGCTCTATTCACTCCAAATCTTGAATTCAAAAAACACATTGGAAATGCAAGGTATGTCAAAGCACAAAGGAAACATACCTGCCTAAAGCTAAAAAAACCAAACCAAAACAAAACAAAAAACACCTATAACCTCTACACAGACATACACTATATTGTCAAAACTATTAGGACGCATGTCTTTACACATGAACTTTAAAAAGGACGTAAACCCTGGTGGGTTTTACTTCCTCTTTATTTCCCTGAAAAGGTAAAGCATAATGGGCTAGTATACATCGCATAGTAGCCCATTATGTGTCACTTACCTGACACCGAAGCTTGCGCGGTCGGCGTTGTCCCCACGAACACCGAGCATCCATCTTCGCCCCTCTTCCTTCCGGGCTGCAAACTCCGGCTCTGTGACTGGCCGGAGTCGCTTGACGTCACTCCCGTGCATGTGCGAGGGAGCCGCCAGTCACGGCACGACCCCTATTAGAAACGGCACGATGTGCCCTTTCTAAAGGGAGCATGCGCCATAGTCATCGTCGCTCGTTTTAGTAAATATCTCCTAAACTGCAGAGGTTTAGGAGATATTTCAAGCACCTACAGGTAAGCCTCAATATAGGCTCACCTGTAGGTAAAAGTGGTTGTACAACCACTTTAATGGCATCCCAGTCTTAGTCCGTAGGGTTCAGTATTGAGTTGGCCCACCCTTTGCAGTTATAACAGCTTCAACTCTTCTGGGAAGGCCGTCCACAAGGTTTAGGAGTGTGTCTATAGCAGGGGTCTCCACACTATGACCCTCCAGTTGAGGAACTACAATTCCCATCATGCCTAGTCATGTCTGTGAATGTCAGAGTTTTACAATCCCTGTTGGGATGTGTAGTTCTGCAACAGCTGGAAGGCCTTAGTTTGAAGATCCCTGGTCTTATGGGAATGTTTGACCATTCTTCCAGAAGCACATTTGTGAGGTCAGGCACTGATGTTGGACAAGAAGGCCTGGCTTTCCAGTCTGTGCTCTAATTCATTCCAAAGCTGTTCTCTTGGGTTGAGGTCAGGACTCTGTGCAGGCCAGTCAAGTTCCTCCACCCCAAACTCGCTCATCCGTGTCTTTATGGACCTTGCTTTGTGCACTGGTGCGCAGTCATGTTGGAACAGGAAGGGGTCATCCTCAAACTGTTCCCACAAAGTTGGGAGCATGAAATTGTCCAAAATGTCTTGGTATGCTGACACCTTAGGAGTTCCCTTCACTGGAACCAAGGGGCCAAGCCCAACCCCTGAAAAACAACCCCACACCATAATACCCCCTCCACCAAATGATTTGTACTGGTGCACAAAGCAAGGTCCATAAAGACATGGATGAGTGAGTTTGGGGTGGAGGAACTTGACCGGCCTGCACAAATATAACATGTTTGTTATTTCAATAGAAAAAAAACTGAGACTTTACAATCACTTTATTTTTTATGCTAAATTTTGATTTAGTTTTAGTTGTATTTTTTTTTTTTTTTTTTACTAACATGCCATTTTAGTCACCTGAACTGGTTTAGTTGTATTTTAGTCTACTAAAATCTCCAGTGCCAGTGTTAATTTAGTCAACGAAAATATTTTCTACGACAAAATTAACACTGCTCCCTAGTGGGATTGAGGGTTCACACCAAGACCTGGGTGGGGTAAGCCCTTGTTGTTGGAGTGTGGAAGATAAAACCTTAACTGCATGCCACAGTTACATACAGTAAGTAGCACATACAGTAAATGGCATCACTGACTTTTTAGAAAGTGACCAAGACGAAACTTACGTGGGTGGTTCTGGCGGTTTCTGGCAATGTACTGGAACACCAGGAGACTCACTACAACTGCCACCAACATGCCTGCAAATCCAGCCCCTATGGCAACAGGGTAAACATTGTCTGGAGGATCCGCTGCAAGAAAACCATTGGGCAATGTTTATATGTGATGAGGGGCACATGGATACAGAAGACACAGCTGAGCTAAACATTTACTTCTTCTCAGATGGTTTTAACCCCCCCCCCATATCATCAGCTGCTGTCATCAGGCAGAAAGTGCGTTAAAGGCAGAACGCGTCGTCTGTCTCTACCTAACCAGCCAATCACAGGCTCTGCCTGAACACAGATTACATAATAAACTGACAAAGTTAGAAAAGAAGCCAAGTTTAGGTTCACTTTAAAGAGGAACTCCAGTCTAATGTTCAAATCTTCAAATGTAATCATTTATCACATTTCTCTTGAGATCTGGAAAAGCTGATAGGTCACCCAATAGGCTGGATTAACCCCGTGTATATTGTTACTTTGTATCAGGTGGTGATCCTTACCTATTCTGATTTATGTACTTTAAATGGGATTATGAGTCTGGCAGTAGGAGGCGAATTTATGCAAATTAACATGATGCCGACTTCCGACACGCTGAGGGATTTAGGCAGCGATCACACCCGAGCGTTTTCAGCTCATAAAACGCTCGTAAAACGCCCGAAAAAACGTCTGAAAAACGCCCAACAAGCAAAATCCCATTCATTTCAATGGCACCTGTTCACATCTGAGCGTTTTGTCACCTGAAGCAAAACACCTGAAAAACGCCCTACGCTCAAAAAAGAACATGAGCGTCTTTGGGGCAGATTACAGGCGTTTTTCTGGCTTTTACATTGGTGACCTGAACAAAATCGTGGGAAAAAAAATTGCGGTAAAAACGCGCAACTTTGAAACACTCAGGTGTGAATGCAGCCTTAGTGTCTATGCCAGGGATATGCAATTAGCGGACCTCCAGCTGTTGCAAAACTACAAGTCCCATCATGCCTTGAAGCGCCACAAAAAAAGGTTAGAGTACAAAAAAAGGGTTTTATTCCAAACGTAATGCAGGTGCTGAAGCTAATGTGTTGCATGGACCACAAATCACCTCCTTCGTAAGGACTTAAAGGACAAGTTCACTCTTGGAACAAGTAAAAGGTTCCAGCATCTGCAGCGTCCCCACCCCATATGACAGTAGGGGGGGGGGGGGGCGCTGAAATCTACACGGACGTGCGGGATCCGCCCACACAGATGCGTCATGGCTGCTGATGGCTTGTAGTTTTCAATGAGCTGCAAGGGTGCTGGGGTGATCATCCTCATAGTCCATTGATCTTCCCGCTCTCAGGTAACTGCCTGCCCATACAAGGTACAAGCAGACAGCAATCCTACGAGTCTGCTGGAGATGGACATTGCGCATGCGATTTGCTGATCGCGGGTGTAATGCTCTGCAGGCTCCTTAGAAAAAAATTAAATAAATGAAAATGTTTTTGCCAGCAAAAAAATAGGCGTTTATTTTTTAAAGGTGAACTTATCCTTTAGGACAGGGGGTAGGCAACCCGGGGCTCTCCAGCTGTTGTAGGACTACTAGTCCCATCATGCCTCTGGGAGTAATTGTAACTGCCAGCCTTGCAATGTCTCATGGGAAATATAGTTCCACAACAGCTGAAGGGCCCCAGGTTGCCTACCCCCTGTGCTTTAGGATATATAGCATCTGGTAAGGACTCAAATTGATCATTTAAAACCATGGTTCAGCAGCTGATGAGAACCAGTACTGAGTGCTCACAACGCAGTTGAAATTATTCTCAACAGCGGATACTGTATATCTTAAGCCCTGATGAAGAGGATGATATGTGATCCCTGAAACGCGTTGGCTGTAGCACCTGTGATATGTTTGGAATAAAACCTTTTTTTTGGGCTCTAACCTTTGGCGTGGCATTTCGATTTTCACACTCAAATACTATGTCTACAGTCCGTGGAAACTGTCCCAGTTCTTTGGTTCACAAGAGCAGCCTACCCATCACCTAGACACCCTATTGGGATACCACTAGTACGTTTTTGTCAAACATATTATTAACGCCCAAGTATACTGTATCTATCGGAGGCTCCAGCGCCATCAATCTACTACTTAAAGCAGCAGAGTGAAGCACAGTGGGAGTCTGACCGCTTGACTGGGTAAAAATGTGGTACTGTCAGGGCCGGGCTCAGCCCTTCCTTCTCTGAGCTGGCCGCTCAGCTGTCGGCTAATTCCCATCTCTCTCCACAGTTACCCAGCTGTTGTTGATTCTGCTCGTCAGTCCTGCCTACTTAAAGTCGTCCAGCTCACTTGATCTCTGCCTTCGCCTTTGTCAACATCACAGAGACTTTCTCCTGCGTTCCTGTTGAAGACTTGCTCGGCTGACGTTCCTTCTGGCTCCTGATCCTGCTTGCTGTACTACTACGTTTATCTCTGGCTCTCTGACATTTGCTTGGCTGACTACCCGATCCGGTTACTGAACTCTGGCTTGTTTTGATTACGCTTACTCTGTTTACCTTATTATTATTAAACAAGTTAAACAAGTGTGAATTAACTTTACTTCTGTCACGGTCTGATTCATGGTTCCTGATAGGTATTCCTGTGACATAAAAAAACATCTGCTAATATCTGATGAGACTGAACTCTGTCACAGAGCTAATACCCAGTAATCCTGTCAACAGCGTTTTTCCTCTGAAAGGGTGACAATGCTCTTCTTTTGCTATGGAATGCACTGCAGTGTTGTCACCCTTGTACTGAGACTAGAGTGGAATGTAATGATGCAAATGGTAGGCATGGTCAAGTGTATTGCCTTCCTCAAGTGACCGGCCTCTAGCTAGTCAAACAGTGGCTGGCCATGCTTGGCTTCATCCACAGACCTTGCGACTAAAAGCAAGTGCAGACTACTGCACTGCTCATGGGAAATGATGCGCTTAGTCCAGCTAAGACCTACCCACCTTTCCCCGCAGGTGTGCGTGTGAGCAGCCACCACAAAATTATGGCCAGGTGCTGATTCTTTCTGGGGAACACAGCAGTTTTAACTGGTAAATTAAAGTGTGTAAAGTTGGGATAAAATAATTTAGCCTTATATACCTAAAACCCATTTGAAGTCCCACACCATGTTATCTCATAAACATGCTATCTCTATACCGCCATGTGTTATGATTTTGACTGATATTTGTTTCAAAATGTTGTAAAAATATTTCCCTGAGTTGAAATGATGCTGCACTGCTCTATGCTGGCAGAGCAGAGTACCAGTTACACCCAGGGCCGGGACAAGAGATATGCAGAAGGGGCGGCTGCCCTGGGCACAGCGTATATTGTAGGGATGGGGGTGCCTCAAGTTCCTTTTATTATAAGGCTGACAGGAGAAGTGACAGCGGCATCACTACTTCTGCCAGTTAATTGCTGGAAGCGGCAAGGAGAGGAGGGGAGAGCGAGGAGGAGGTGCAGGCTGTGCTCTCTCTCTCTCTCTCCCCCTCCTCCTCATAAGCTCGTATCTAATAAAAAAGGGAGGGTGGAATTTGTCATTTTTGCCCTGGGCACTGGATGATCTTGTCCCAGCACTGGTTACACCCCTCACCAAAAGTGTCCCCAGCAAACCTGTAGTGTTGAGAAAAAACATGGTTGTGTCTCAGTAGATCCGTTAATATTGCCAAGTGCACCGGGAAGTCTGGTCCAATTCTGGTGCTTATTCGACTGCAAAGGCATATTTAGATGCTGCATGTAAAGGAAGGTGCAGATGTAGGTGGCACTGTGCTATTGCTACAGGTGGAGTTTATTAAGGGAACGGTCTCCTTGTGAACTTAATTTCTCTCAGGGAAGACACTTGTCTGATTGGACACTAAAATCCCTCAAGATCTAAGGCAGCCATCTTGACGAGGGACCTTATAAATAGGGTGAACCGCATCATTTGGGCGTGCCTGAAGCAAGTGGTAGGTCAGGGACAGGTACCCACAGATTAGGGCAGGGAAAGGTTCCTGACAACTAGGGTCAGCCTAGGGAGAGCACCTAAAGTGTTTTGGGTACTGCCCAAAGCACATGAATGACGCCGCTGCAACCAAGCCATTTAAGTTGCCAAACAGATCGAACCTGGAAGGAAGGCTGGTAGAAGATGGAAGCGCCCGTAATGAGCAGCAGAACAGGAGGGCTTCATTTGACAGGAGCCCATTTATTAAAACAAAAATAGCAGAAGTTAATTTAAGTATATACTTTATGACCATTTAAACTGCATGTCATTACTGTTAGAGTCCATCCCCTGCCACTACAGTATTGCTAAAAAAGCAACCTAAAAAACCTATATAATGTATCTGATGGCAAAACCCATACATGAAGGCAATAATGCACACAAATTTTTTTAGACCTGTTAAGCTTCAGTAACTAAAACATTACTTACAAAGACCTTTAACATTGGGATGGGATTTGTTTTCATATTTTCTTTATAAGTGTCAGGATGTGTTATTTTTTGTGTTCTATTTTCAGCCAGGCGGTGGAGCTCTAGCCTCCTTTTCACATCTGGCTTTTTGTAATAAAATGGAAACATTTTTTTTGCCGAACTCAATAAGCAATGCAGAGCATTGACTCTTCCCTTATCTGATTGGCAAGTCTGAGGTATAGTCAGAAAAACAAGCTGCAAAGCAATCAGGATCTGCTCTGCTGACTTTTTTAGATAGCCCACAAAGCTCCGGGGATCCCGTGTTGTGTACTAAAGGTTTATGTAAAACAAAGATTGTATACTTTAACCAGGAAAAAAAAAAAAACATTTTACAATGCATTTTTTAATAGAAACAAAAAAATGGCATAAAACATTATAATTTCTCTTTCATAAAAGTCATGCTCTACTTCTAGAAAATTAAAACTCCATAGAAAATATGAAAGAATTCCTGGTGAGTGCGCATTTTGCATCCATCAGTTCATAAAAATAAAATATTTAGAGGCTCGCAATTTAATTATACTTACACCCCAGCAGCTGGATAAGTAAACCACCCCCCTGGGGGGGTATGAAAAAATTATAAATAGAATAAGCCAGCACTATATCCTTATATCAGCCATTCTTAACCAGGGTTCCTCCAGAGGTTGCTAGGGGTTCCTTGAGCTGTGGCTGATGAACCACCTATTTGATAATGTCTACAGAGTTTAAGGTTCAGCATCACTTAGCAAAGCTAGCAGCATGACACGAAATATCCTTTTCGCTGTCTTTATAGGTTGGCATTCTGAACACCACTTTAAGGGGGGCATTCTTCCTATTGACCACCAATATAAGGAGCATTGTTCCTATTGAGCCCTGATGGTTTGGTTTTTGTAAGGGTTCCTCAAAACATGAAATTATTTTTGGGGTTCCTCTAGGGTTAACTGGTTGAAAAAGCCTGCCTTATATCAATGAAAATTGTGAAACAAGCATAAATGTGAACACACAGTATATGTAAACACGTGTAATTATCAACTATCTAAACATGTGCAACAAAAATAATTCAGCAAAAATAAAAACACTGAAATTCAGATAATCAAATATGCTCCACCTCTGTGCTTAGTGACCTAAATACTAAAAAAGGCTCACCAGATTTACATGGCCCCTTATTTTTAATCAGGTCATGGAAAACTTTAGGTAGAAAGATAGGAGAGCATCCAGCATATCCCCCTTGCTCTCCTCCCCCCACCAGGGCCTCGGCTGTACACCTCGCTCTCTGATTTGCACAGGTAAGAGCACATTCAGCACCTCTCCCCTCTCCTTCAGGTGAATTGATGCTGTGTGCCTCGTTCCTCCACTCTGCACCATCAAATGAGCATTAAAACAAAGCCAACTCCATAGTGCAATGTTGTATATAAAGAGTGCTTTATTAAAATTATTTTATTTACATGAAAATCGTCGAAGTAATCAATGAATCAGTACGCCGCTCCCACACATAGAATGTCCCGGTACTTCCAGGTGTACCCAGCGTCTGATGTCAGTTCCACATTTATGTGTTTTGTCACAAAAGGCTTCCTCGGGATATTCACCAATGTCAAATCATACGGGAGCCCATCTAAAATACCTGTTCCACCATACCTCCCAACTTTTTGAGATGGGGATGAGGGACACCTATTACCAAAAGTATGTAGGCATAGGACACGCCCCCTGCCACGCCGCCTTAAGAGAAAATTTTACAGACAATGATTAGTTAAACCCACAAGTGCTTTTTTACCACTACTATTCCCTTTATATTGGCTTTTGAAATTTACAAATGCAGCAATTTAGAAATTGGATGAAAGGTTTGGCACTTTTTGATAGATAGATAGATATAGATCAGACCAAAATGAGGGACAAATGAGGGGGAAAGAGGGACAGACGGATAATGTTCAGAATGAATGGCAGTCCCTCGAAATAAGGGACAGTTGGGAGCTATGCCCCACTTACACCCACATTTCCACCCAAACATCTCGCGCCTAGACGCTACCCTAAACCCTAATTTAAAAGGATCATGCAGTAAATCCCTTCAATAAATAACTTGTGCAACAAAGAATATTGGGAATATACCAGCATTTAAATATGTAAGGATAATGGGCGACAGCATGAATACCTGCAGGAAGTAGCTCCTTAATATTATAATGAAAGTCTTACTAAACCCAGGAGCCTGCATTCAATATATCTGGTCTCCCACAGTAAACAGAATATGGAAATGCAATTATTTTAGTTAAATATATTCTTATCAGCAGTATATAGCGGTCGTGGGACTTCTATCAGTGTCTGGTTAGAGCTTGTAGGAGGCATACTCCGCACTGCCGGCTCTCAACGCTGTCAGTCTGCAATCATGACATGGAAGACTATCCTGCAGTAGAGCGATCTGAAAGCGAGGCTTGAAGCGCTGGTGGAGCGCAACATGGGAGAGATGATGTTGATGGCGGTGCGGAGGGCGGTCTATGTGTACAGCTTTACCCCGGATGCCTGCATACTTAGATGTGCCTGTTTTATTCATCAACCATGTGAGTTGCTAAATGTTGTACCTTCATTAAATGTAAACATATTGCTACACTTAAAGGCGCCTCTCTTTTCTTTTAGAGAGTTGTGGCATGACGCTACTCGTATAGGAAGACATCACTCATATATCTATTTATTTTATTTAAGTTAAAACGTCTAAAAAAATGTGCTCGTCTTATATAACACTCGCCTGCAGCTCCGTGAGGGCATCGCATGACGAAACGTGTAGGGCAGGGAGGCTGACGTCACCAGGTATGCCGGATCGTGCTTGCGGTCCATGGATTGACTAGAGGCGAACGACTAACACAGCTGAGCGTGTTTTCCCTAGTGTTGGGTAGACTCTTAACATGTGAGTGGAATGTTTATTGATTGTGAATAAAGCCTGGAATTACGATTTTACACAATGGGAGCCTCCTTCCCTCTTTTTGTTTCCCACATTTGATACTATGACATATGAGATGGGATTCTGACCAATGTCTGTTTTGGGAGAGGAGCAAATTCAGTGATCGCTGGGAGACATTTGGCGTACATGTCTGGTTTATAATTTTGCCAGCCTATTGTTCTGGTGAGTTTGATCTAGTGAGAGTGGTTAAGGATTCACTTTTTCTGGTGTTGCACGACGGTGTGAAGGAACACTTTGGTGGACTTTTATTATTGTCAAGAGGAGTTGGACTTTACACTTTACTTCGTAATTTTATTGATGCAATTTTATTCATACATTTAAAAAAAAAAAAAAATTCTGCAACATATTTTAATGAGTTTATTGACTGTCACTTAAAGCGGAGTTCCACCCATTTAAAAGTCAGCAGCTACAAAAAGTGTAGCTGCTGACTTTTAATAATCAGACACTCACCTGTCCTACGGTCCAGCGATGTGGGCGTACGAAGCCCTGCTCCTCTCCGCGGCGCCGGCATTCTAACTGTGGGTGCCCGGCTGTGGCTCCACAGCTGGGTGCGCACTGCGCATGCGCAAGCCTCGCTGCGCGCTGTGAATGGCTGGGCAATCTTCTGGGACCTATGACGTGTCCCAGAAGATTGCAGGGAGGGAGGGGGGGGAGAGGTGATCTTTCTTCCGGCGCCGCAGTGCCAGGGAGGAAGAGGGAGCCAGGTGCCTCTAAAAACAGGGTACCCGCTCCCCTCCCAAAAAAATGACATGCCAAATGTGGCATGTCAGGGGGGTCACCTGTACTTAAAGTGGAAATTCCATTTTTGGGTGGAACTCCGCTTTAATGGGATACTAAAGGTTTGTTTAAAAAAACAAAACAAACAAACATGTTATATTTACCTACTCTGTGCAAGGGTTTTGCACAGTGTCCCCCGATCCTCCTCCTCTGGGGTCCCTCCCCGGCTTCTCTTCTCGAGTACCCCCACCGAGAGCCGCATCCCATAGGGGCACTCGTGCGGGCGTGCTCCCGAGTCCTGCTGCTACGTCCATTGACACAGACAGCAGGACTCAGCCCCGCCCCGTGTTACTGGATTTGATTGACAGCAGCAGGAGCCAATCGCTCCCACTGCTATCAATCTATCCAATGAGGACCCGAGACAGCGGCTGGAGCTGTCAGGGTGGACACTCTGTTGTCACCCCTTTTGTGAAAGAAAAAAGGAAAAAAGAAAAAAGGAAAAAACTTTCTGTGTGACACAACCAAAAAGACAAGTTGTATATATATATATATACACACACACAGTGAAGTGGGCGAAAAAAGTATTTGATCCCCTGCTGATTTTGAACATTTGCCCACTGAAAAAGAAATGATCAGTCTATAAATTTTAATGGTCGGTTTATTTGAACAGTGAGAGACAGAATAACAAAAATATCCAGAAAAACACATTTTTTTTACTAGTATTGGTTGCGATCTGCGATTTTTAGCAGGACTGCAACATTGCGGCAGACAGATCGGACACTTGTTTGGGACCATTGACAATTATACAGTGATCAGAGCTAAAAATAGCCATTGATTACTGTATAAATGTCACTGGCAGGGAAGGGGTTAACACTAGGTGGCAATCAAGGGGTTAACTGTGTTCTAACTGTAGGGGGGATGGGTTACCTAGGATATGACAGAGATCACTGTTCCCGATGACTGGGAACAGATCTCTAACATGTCACTAGGCAGAACGGGGAATCGCCTTGTTTACATAGGCAGTTCCCCGTTCTGCCTCTGTGCGCCACGATCGCGGGTCGCCAGCGGACATCGAGTTTGCGGGACCCATGGGCACCTGGTAGCCTCCCTGCACAGACCGACGTACACCTACAGCGGTTTGCACAACTGAGGAAGTCAACGCCCTGACGAAACGCATCTGGGGCCGGAGCTTACGCACTGATATCACACTACGGGCATCTCGAAATTGGATGTTTGCCATGCCTTGCAGTTTGCACAAGCTGATTGTGCTTCATTTGTAAGTGTATTAATGTACCTTTTTACTATTAAATCCTTCTTGGAACCCTATTGAGGACCCATTCATCTAAGGAGGTCTGTGATCCATAAGTTTGCCAGGTATCATCATTTCCCCAAAGGGGATAACTGCTGATTTTTCTCTTTCTCGAGGTGAGCAGCCTGGGAAACTGGCGGTGGAGAACACTCGTCCTTGTTTGCACCCTTTGGTGAATTGATTTATGGCAGGATTTTCTTCAAGCATTATTCACATGAACTTTTGTTATAAGATTTTTCACATTAATAGTTTTGTACGCATTTTATAGCGCAATGTCAATTTGTAGGATATTATTGTTTTTCACTTACCCTATTGTTTACGAATTGGTCATATTATAAGATACTTTAGTAGCGCAGCACTGTTTGTTGGCACATAATATTGTTTGTAGGTGGAAGTGAAATTACTTTAAGTGACAGCAGCTACTTTAGTCATTTTAATTCTCACAGTAAATTGCACCGACTGATTTTTTTTCAACAGTTTAACTGTCAATCTCCCTCGGTCTGGGGCTCCATGCAAGATCTCACCTTGTGGAGTTTCAATGATCATGAGAACGGTGGGGAACCAGCCCAGAACTACATGGGAGGACCTTGTCAATGATCTCAAGGCAGCTGGGACCATAGTCATCAAACAACTACTCTGTGAATACTGCAGAGACCCCAAGGTCCCCCTGCTGAAAAAAGCACATGTACAGGCCTGTCTGACGTTTGCTAATGAACATCTGAATGATTCAGAGGAAAAATGGGTGAAAGTGTTGTGGTCAGATGAGACCAGAATCGAGCTCTTTGGCATCAATTCAACTCGCTGTATTTGGAGGAGGAGGAATGCTGCCTATGACCCCCAAGAACACCATCCTCACCATCAAACATGGAGGTGGAAATATTAAACTTTGGGGATGTTTTTCTGCTAAGGGGGGAAGGACAACTTCACTGCATCAAAGGGACGATGGACGAGGCCATGTACCGTCAAATCTTGGGTGAGAACCTCCTTCCCTCAGCCAGGGCATTGAAAATGGGTCGTGGATGGGTATTCCAGCATGACAATGACCCAAAACACATGGCCAAGGAAACAAAGGAGTGGCTCAGAAAGAAGCACATTAACCGCTTGGCGACCACCTCACACAGGTATACTGCGGCAGAAGGGCTTGTATAGGCAGAATCAAGTACCTGTACATTCCCCTTTAAGAGGCGGCCAGCGGGCGTGCCTGCGGCAAGCTCCGTGAGTCGGGTTGCGGGTCCCGCGGACTCGATCGCCGCATGGGGAGGAGGAACGGGGAGATGCTAATGTAAACAAGCATCTCCCCGTTCTGCCTAGAGACAGTGTCACTGATCTCTGCTCCCTGTCATCGGAGCAGAGATCAGTGATGTGTCACACACAGCCATGCCCCCCACAGTTAGAAACACGCCCCTAGGACACACTTAACCCCTACACTGCCACCTAGTGGTTAACCCCTTCACTGCCAGTGTCATTTACACAGGAATCAGTGCATTTGTATAGCACTGATTGCTGTATAAATGACAATGGTCCCAAAAATGTCCGATGTGTCCGCCATAATGTCGCAGTCATGATAAAAATCGCTGAATGCCATTTAAAAAAAAATATATATTAATAAAAATGCCATAAAACTATCCCCTATTTTGTAAACGCTATAACTTTTGCGCAAACCGATCAATAATCGCTTATTGCGATTTTTTTTAACAAAAATATGTAGAAGAATACGTATCGGCCTAAACTGAGGAAAAAAAAAAATTTTAAATATATTTTTGGGGATATTTATTATAGCAAAAACTAAAAAATAATGCTTTTTTTTCCAAATTGTCGCTCTTTTTTTTATAGCGCAAAAAATAAAAACCGCAGAGGTGATCAAATACCACCAAAAGAAAGCTCTATTTGTGGGCAAAAAAGGACGTCAATTTTGTTTGGGAACAACGTCGCACGACCGCGCAATTGTCGGTTAAAGCGACGCAGTGCTGAATCGCAAAAAGTGCTATGGTCAGGAAGGGGGTAAATTCTTCCGGGGTTGAAGTGGTTAAGGTCCTGGTGTGGGCTAGCCAGTCTCCAGACTTTAATCCCATAAAAAAAATATGTGGAGGGAGCTGAAGGTTCAAGTTACCAAACGTCAGCCTTGAAACCTTAATGACTTGGAGAGGATTTGCAAAAAGAAGTGGTACAAAATCCCTCCTGAGATGTGTGCAAATCTGGTGGCCAACTACAAGGAACATCTGACCTCTGTGATTGCCAACAAGGGTTTTGCCACCAAGTACTAAGTCATGTTTTTTGCGAAGGGGTCAAATAGTTATTTCACTCATTAAAATGCAAATCAATTTATAACTTTTTTTAAATGTGTTTTTGTGGATATTTTTGTTGTTATTCTGTCTCCCACTGTTAAAATAAACCTACCATTAAAATTATAGACTGATCATTTCTTTGTCAGTGTACAAACGTATAAAATCAGCAGGGGATCAAGTACTTTTTTCCCTCATATATATATATATATATATATATATATATATATATATATATATATATATATATATATATATATATATATATATATATATATATATATATATGAGGGAAAAAAGTACTTGATCCCCTGCTGCATCTTTCCCAAAAAGACTCATGGCTGTATTAGATCAAAAGGGTGCTTCTACTAAATACTGAGCAAAGGGTCTGAATACTTAGGACCATGTGATATTTCAGTTTTTCTTTTTTAATAAATCTGCAAAAATGTCAACAAATCTGTGTTTTTCTGTCAATATGGGGTGCTGTGTGTACATTAATGAGGAAAAAAAATGAACTTAAATGATTTTAGCAAATGGCTGCAATATAACAAAGAGTGAAAAATGTAAGGGGGTCTGAATACTTTCCGTCCCCACTGTATATATATATACAATCATCATCTACAGATTCCATAGTGATTGGGCTTGGGAGACTGTACTTCTTGTTTAGATATACTGTAAATATGAGGGGGGGGATCTTCGTGACACTCAGAAGAACTGAAGAAATAGTTCGGAGAAACTAAAAAACATCTTCAACATTAGAGAACAAGTCCAGTTGATTGTAACCAACTACTATAGATACACCATGACCCTGAGAAATGAGAAACTTCACAGACATTAAGAAGATCAACTCCCCACCATAAACCAAAAACTACAATACAGCAAACCATTCACACAGGTCCACCTGTCCATCTTTCAGGCATACCTGACTGGAAGGTCCCATGCATGCCTATGGGCAGGTGAAGGTAAACAGACTTCTGTCCCTTCACACCCTCCTACCTCTAGGTCAGATTAGGCCTGCTAAAAAAAAACCCATTTAGGTAAAGCAGATCAGAGATAGCCACATGTAGTTGGATGGCAGAGATGGTTTACTCCCGGCTGTCCATACAGCAGAATGGGCTCTCTCCGTGTCCACCCTACAGAAACGGAGCGGACATGGGGGTGTCATACACCCGCCCTGCAGAAACTGAGGGAACACAGATGTGTCATCCGCCTGCTCTACTCCGATCAGCAGGGGATCAGCTCACAGAACCCCTGTGATTCGAAATAGAATCTGCCCCGTGTGAAAGAGGCCTTAAAGTTAGGAAATAGTAAGGCCCCATCATAGTTTTGTAAATTAAGGACACCAAACTGCCCTGTACATGACAGCAAAGCCATGTAAAAAAAAAAAAAAAAACACAATACGTTGCTTTGCTGCAAAGTTGATTTCTTAAAAAAAAAAAACTCCCCAACTATCAGGAATAACTCCTACTGGTACAGCCTGCTATTTATATCATTAATTCACATTCGCTTTCATGATTTTACAGATCAGTCACAGGAATAGTTCAGCCATAGGAATGATATAAACCAGAGATGCTACAGTAGATGTACAGTACAAAGCACTGCTTGATATGGGTAACAAGTAGAGATGCACCAACATTTTGGCGGACGTACATTGTGTTATCGCCATTTTGTCGATAAGAGAAAAAAATGCCAATAATGACACAAGAAATGCACACGATTTTGCGTCGATTTTACTATGTGTTTTACTGTGTTTTTCGTAGGTAATGCATTTCAACTGGGAGGTGCATTTTTGGTGCATTTATTTTTTTTAACTGACCAAAAATGCAGCAAGCAGGATTTTTAACACCACCAAGGAAGCGCAACAGACCAGTGTAAAGGCATACATAGAATTTAAAGGGATGCATTTTTCTTAAACTGTGCCCGAGGCGGTTGGCTTCGTTAGGGGAGCGATCCAGGCTGAGGGGGAGACCACTCATTCGTGGCCACCCCCTTGCGATCGCTCCCAACGAATGAGAATCTTCCTCTGCTGCTGTATAGTAAACAGCGGCAGAGGAAGTGATGTCATCTCTCTTCGGGTCGGTATTTTCCGTTCCGGCGCAGAGGAGAGAAGACATCTGAGTAAGTGCACAAACACTACACTTACAGTAAAACACACTAGGCACACATTTCACCCCCCATCACCCCACGATCACCCCCCCCCCCCGTGACACAGTGACACCAATAGCAGTTTTTGTTTTTTTTTTCTGATTACTACATTGGTGTAAGTTTGTGACAGTTAGTTTGGTAGAGCAGTGTGTGTTAGGCCCCCTTTAGGTCTAGGGTACCCCCCTAACCCCCCCTAATAAAGTTTCAACCCCTTGATCACCCCCCCGTCACCAGTGTATTAGTGTCACTGGTGACGCTAGTTAGGGAGGTAAATATATAGGTTCACCGTCAGCGTTTTATAGCATCAGGGACCCCCATATACCACCTAATTAACCCCTTGATTGCCCCCTAGTTAACCCTTTCACCAGTGATCACCGTATAACTGTTACAGGTGACGCTGGTTAGTTAGTTTATTTTTTATAGTGTCAGGGCACACGCCGTTTATTACCGAATAAAGGTTTAACCCCCTGATCGCCCGGCGGTGATATAAGTTAGGTTTTAGGGTCAGATAGGGTCTGCATCGCCCCAGGCAGCGTCAGTTCAGTCCCAGTACCGCTAACACCCACGCACGCAGCATACACCTCCCTTAGTGGTATAGTATCTGAACGGATCAATATCAGATCTATACTAGCGTCCCCAGCAGTTTAGGGTTCCAAAAAACGCAGTGTTAGCGGGATCAGCCCAGATACCTGCTAGTACCTGCGTTTTGCCCCTCCGCCCGGCCCAGCCCACCCAAGTGCAGTATCGATCGATCACTGTCACTTACAAAACACTAAACGCATAACTGCAGCGTTCGCAGAGTCAGGCCTGATCCCTGCGATCGCTAACAGTTTTTCTGGTAGCGTTTTGGTGAACTGGCAAGCACCAGCGGCCTAGTACACCCCGGTCGTAGTCAAACCAGCACTGCAGTAACACTTGGTGACGTGGCGAGTCCCATAAGTGCAGTTCAAGCTGGTGAGGTGGCAAGCACAAGTAGTGTCCCGCTGCCACCAAGAAGACAAACACAGGCCCGTCGTGCCCATAGTGCCCTTCCTGCTGCATTCGCCAATCCTAATTGGGAACCCACCGCTTCTGCAGCGCCCGTACTTCCCCCATTCACATCCCCAACCAAATGCAGTCGGCTGCATGAGAGGCATTTTCTTTATGTCCTCCCGAGTACCCCTACCCAACGAGCCCCCCAAAGAAAATGTCGTGTCTGCAGAAAGCGCGGATTTAGGCGTGACACCCGGTATTATTGTCCCTCCTGTCATGGCAATCCTGGTCTTTGCATTGGTGAATGTTTTGAACGCTACCATTCACTAGTTGAGTATTAGCGTAGGGTACAGCATTGCACAGACTAGGACACACTTTCACAGGGTCTCCCAAGATGCCATCGCATTTTGAGAGACCCGAACCTGGAACCGGTTACAGTTACAAAAAAAAAAAAAAAAAACACAAAAAATATATATAAAAAAAAAAAAAAAAATTTGTCGTTTTATTGTTCTCTCTCTCTCTATTGTTCTGCTCTTTTTTTACTGTATTCTATTCTGCAATGTTTTATTGTTATTATGTTTTATCATGTTTGCTTTTCAGGTATGCAATTTTTTATACTTTACTGTTTACTGTGTTTTATTGTTAACCATTTTTTTGTTTTCAGGTACGCCATTCAGCTGCAGAGCGGATTTATTCATCTTGACAGCAACAGCGTTTGCTCCCACGATACATAAAGCCGTGACTCCAGCGCTGTCGGAGGTGATATATGCCGAGCATTGGGGGCAGCAGGTGCGGAGGAGCGATTTGCTCCTAACTTTTGGGGCGGATGCCCCCATGCTTCGGCATATATAAATGGTGCATGTATGCCCATCATTAGAAGTGGGTGGATGAAGGGAGGTATTCTAACGGTGGGCATACCCACCAATCAATCTCTTTCTCTCGTTATACCAGAATGATGCCTGCAGGTTTAGGTATCATCTTGGTATCATTCTTTTCAGCCAGCGGTCGGCTTTCATGTAAAAGCAATCCTAGCAGCTAATTAGCCTCTAGACTGCTTTTACAAGCAGTGGGAGGGAATGACCCCCTCTCCCACCGTCTTCCATGTTTTTCTCTGGCTCTCCTGTCCCAACAGGGAACCTGAGAATGTAGCCGGTGATTCAGCCAGCTGACCATAGAGCTGATCAAAGACCAGAATGGCTCCAATCATCTCTATGGCCTAAGAAACTGGAAGCTACGAGCATTTCATGACTTAGATTTCGCTGGATGTAAACAGCGCCATTGGGAAATTGGGAAAGCATTTTATCACACTGATCTTGGTGTGGTCAGATGCTTTGAGGGCAGAGGAGAGATCTAGGGTCTAATAGACTCCATTTTTTTCAAAAAAAGATTACCTATCACTACCTATTGCTATCATAGGGGATATTTACATTCCCTGACATAACAATAAAAATTATAAAAAAAAAAAAAAATATGAAAGGAACAGTTTTAGATAAAAAAGCAAAAAAAAAAATAATAAAGGAAAAAAAAAAGCACCCCTGTCCCCCCCTGCTCTTGCGCAAAGGCGAACGCAAGCGTTGATCTGGCGTCAAATGTAAACAGCAATTGCACTATGCATGTGAGGTATCACCGCGAAGGTCAGATCGAGGGCAGTAATTTTAGCAGTAGACCTCCTCTGTAAATCTAAAGTGGTAACCTGTAAAGGCTTTTAAAGGCTTTTAAAAATGTATGTAGTTTGTCACCACTGCATGTTTGTGCGCAATTTTAAAGCATGTCATGTTTGGTATCCATGTACTTGGCCTAAGATCATCTTTTTTATTTCATCAAACATTTGGGCAATATAGTATGTTTTAGTGCATTAAAAAAAGTGTGTTTTTTCCCCAAAAAATGTGTTTGAAAAATCGCTGCGCAAATACTGTGTGAAAAAAAAAAAAAAACACCCACCATTTTAATCTGTAGGGCCTTTGTTTTAAAAAAATATATAATGTTTGGGAGTTCAAAGTAATTTTCTTGCAAAATAAAATTATTTTTTCATGTAAACAAATAGTGTCAGAAAGGGCTTTGTCTTCAAGTGGTTAGAAGAGTGGGTGATGTGTGACATAAGCTTCTAAATGTTCTGCATAAAATGCCAGGACAGTTCAAACCCCCCCCTAAATGACCCCATTTTGGAAAGTAGACACCCCAAGCTATTTGCTGAGAGGCATGTCGAGTCCATGGAATAGTTTATATTGTGACCCAAGTTGCGGGAAAAAGACAAATTTTTATTTATTTTTTTTGCACAAAGTTGTCACTAAATGAAATATTGCTCAAACATGCCATGGGAATATGTGAAATTACACCCCAAAATACATTCTGTTGCTTCTCCTGAGTACGGGGATACCACATGTTTGAGACTTTTTGGGAGCCTAGCCGCATACATGACCCCAAAAACCAATCACCGCCTTCAGGATTTCTAAGGGCGTAAATTTTTGATTTCACTCCTTACTGCCTATCACAGTTTCGGAGGCCATGGAATGCCCAGGTGGGACAAACCCCCCCAAATGACCCCATTTTGGAAAGTAGACACTCCAAGCTATTTGCTGAGAGGCATGGCGAGTATTTTGCAGACCTCACTTTTTGTCACAAAGTTTTGAAAATTGAAAAAAGAAAAAAAAAAAATACATTTTTCTTTTCTTTCTTCATTTTCAAAAACAAGCGAGAGCAGCAAAATACTCACCGTGCCTCTCAGCAATTAGCTTGGGGTGTCCACTTTCCAAAATGGGGTCATTTGGGGGGTTTTGTGCCATCTTGGCATTTTATGGCCTTCGAAACTGTGATAGGTAGTGAGGAGTGAAATCAAAAATTTACGCCTTTAGAAATCCTGAAGGCGGTGCTTGGTTTTCGGGGCCCCGTATGCGGCTAGGCTCCCAAAAAGTCCCACACATGTGGTATCCTCATACTCAGAAGCAGCTAAATGTATTTTGAGGTGCAATTCTACATATGCCCATGGCCTGTGTGAGCAATATATCATTTAGTGACAACTTTTTGTAATTTTTTTTATTTTTTTTGTCATTATTTTATTTATTTATTATTTATTATTATTATTGTTACTTGGGACAAAAACAATTAACATTCAATGGGCTCAACATGCCTCTCAGCAATTTCCTTGGGGTGTCTACTTTCCAAAATAGGGTCATTTGTGGGGGTTTTGTACTGCCCTGCCATTTTAGCACCTCAAGAAATAAGATAGGCAGTCATAAACTAAAAGCTGTGTAAATTCCAGAAAATGTACCCTAGTTGCTATAACTTTTGCGCAAAACAATAAATATATGCTTATTGACATTTTTTTTACCAAAGACATGTGGCTGAATACATTTTGGAGTAAATGTATGACTAAAATTCAGTTTATTGGATTTTTTTATAACAAAAAGTAGAAAATATTGTTTTTTTTTCAAAATTTTCGGTCTTTTTCCGTTCATAGCGCAAAAAATAAAAACCGCAGAGGTGATCAAATACCAATAAAAGAAAGCTCTATTTGTGGGAACAAAAGGACGCAAATTTCGTTTGGGTACAGCATTGCGTGACCGCGCAATTAGCAGTTAAAGCGACGCAGTGCCAAATTGTAAAAAAGTGCTCTGGTCAGGAAGGGGGTAAATTCTTCCGGGGCTGAAGTGGTTAAAAACTGTCATTTTGGTTTTCAGCCAAGTGCATCCTACATTTTCGGGTAACAAAATTTCCATTCGGTGCTCCTCTAGTAACAAGCTTGAATGGCAGAAGTTATGTACCTACTGTAAATGCTATTAATACCAATACAACTATAAAGAAAAATGGTTGCACAAACCAATGTCTACATATTGTTCGGACCTGTTCACACCTGGTGCACTTGGGTCAGGCATACTTTCCCACAACGCACTGCATCATGGTGTGTATGTGCCATACATTTTAAAAAGGTGTCAAAAAACATATACTAATGTGCCTGCGCTACTGCGCACCACAACGCATGACATGGGTTGAGGTGCACTGCAGGGGAAAAACAAAATACTGCAAGATCATTGGGGTCTATTTAGAATAATTGACCTGTGGTAATGCAGCGCACCTCAAAGCGAGGCACGGCGCATGTTTTACCGCAGCTCAGTGTAAACAGGCCCTAATGTTCTGAGATTGTGGTAACGGCTTTAACAAACCACCCAAGCCTTCTGCAAAAAGCCAAAGTAGCAAGATGGGCAGTCCAAGCCTAACCCAGAACAGTACAATAAACACAACTACTGAGAATAAATTATACTGTTGAATTATTCATAGTAATTTGAGTAGGTACATCAACGAAAAGACCAAGAAACCCCCTAATTCCACGTACAAGGTATTAGGTTACTGTTAAGGGAATAGAATGTCATAAAGAAGAGATTAAATGACACTGAAGGAAGAACGTTTCCTTCACAGTAAGATAAAACTGTATGAAAACGTATCTTGTTCTTTGTACCATACTGTAATTAATATGGTAATGATATGCCCACCAAGACTGTACAAATCAGAGAGAAACAAACACCAGTTCAGACCTACGTATTAACTCAGGAAGGTTCAACAAGAAAGTCCTTTCATTTAATCACAGAAAAAGTGGAAGGTCGGTGAATTGTGTTAATTACAGTCATCTCTATGCTGTCCTTCCCATAATAAGCTTCTCTGAAAACTGTGCCAAAAACGCAAAGGTTCCGTTCTGTGCTCCAATCCAGTGTTGATCAACACTATTGAGACCAAAAAACCACACACACAACACAGTATATATATATATATATATATATATATATATATATATATATATATATATATATATATATATATATATATATATATATATATATATATATATATATATACACACACACACACACACATACAGTATATATACACACACATATATATATATATACACACACACACAATATATATATATATACTTTTATCACACAAACAAGTACTGGAATACCTGTACAAACTAGGTACTCAAATGCTGGAGGGCTCTGGATGGGGTTCACTGTGGAAGAATGGGGGTTTAGGGGACTCTGCAGCAGACTGGGTGGCCTTGTAGGGGATAGGGGGTTTGGAAGGGAGCTGGTGCCAACTGTGGGGGGCTAGGGGATCTCTCCAGAAGGCTGATAATTTAGCAGGGGCACTGTGGGAGACTGGAGGGCACTATGGGGGCTGGTGTGCACCTTAAAGCGGAGGTCCGCCTAAAAAAAAAAAAATAAAAGTCAGCAGCTACAAACACTGCAGCGGCTGACTTTTATTGCTCATGCACACAGACGTTTTTACAGCTGCTTTTTTGAGTTTTTTTTGCAGCTTAAAAAGGCCTGTCTATGTTAGTCTATAGCTTCATGCCCACCTAGGCGTTTTTGAGCTGCAAATGGCATAGGCATTTTTAAGCTGTAAAAAAAAAAACCAGGACCAGTGGGTTCTGAGAGACGTTTTTCAGCTGTAAAAACGCTCTAACGCTGATAAACACTCAAAAACGTCGTTCACCAACGTTTTTTTAACGTTTTTGATCCATTGAAAAAAAAATAAAAAATGTGAAAAAAAAAAAAAAAACAAAACGCTCAAAAACGCTATTGCAAAAACGTTGAAAAAAGTAAAAAAAAATCACTGCAAAGATACTGGCCTTTTCATAACGTTATTTTAACAGCCTGTGTGCATGAGGCCTTGGGGATTCACAGCCTGGCTCCCTACTGCTCATGCACGAGTCACGCTGTGCGTTCTGAGTGGTCCCTGCTGTCTTCTGGGACCCGTGTGTCTCCCAAAAGACGGGGGGGGGGCAGGGGCAGAGGTAGGGCCGGACGTGGCATAGATCATCATGGATACTGTGGCGATCTTTCGCCCGAAGTGGGAGCAAATACCTGTATCAGACAGGTATCTGCTCCCCCCTCAAAAGTGCCAAATGTGACACCGGAGGGGGGGGGGGGGGGGAATCTGGACAGAGGAAGTTCCATTTTTGGGTGGAACTCTGCTTTAAGAGGATGGTGAGCACTATGAGACATTGTTGAAGGTTGGAGGCCATGCAGCAAGATAGGGTGGGCTGGAGGGCACTGTGGGGGCTGAGGGATATCAGGAGACCTAGGCACATTGTGGGTTTGAGGGGTACTGCTGGCCTCTATGGCAGGCTGCGTTTCACTGTGGGAGGTTAGTGGATCTGCAGATGGCTAGAATCCCAGGAGGAGGGCGGTCGCAGCCCAGGGGTTGATAACCACTGCTCTAGGCACAATTTTCGGTGAGTCAAATCTTGGTGGAAAGTGCCACACAGAGGTAAGTGTAATTAACCCCTTTCCGCTGACATAGGGTTGGCAGATCATCCCTTTAAAGCCGAACACATATTTATTACACAGGTTCTGTGGCTGATTAACCACTTCAACCCAGGAAGGTTTTACCTCCTTCATGACCAGGCCATTTTTTGCGATACGGCACTGCGTTATTTTAAATGACAATTGTGCGGTCGTGCGACGCTGTACCCAAATAAAATGAATGTCCTTTTTGCCCACAAATAGAGCTTTCTTTTGGTGGCATTTGATCACCTCTTCGGTTTTTATTTTTTGCGCTATAAATAAAAAAAGTGTGACAATTTTGAAAAAAAAAAACAAAACAATATTTTTTACTTTCTGCTATAAAACAAATCCAATAAAAAATGTAACAAATTTAATTTCTTAACTAATTTAGGCCAATATATATTTTGCTACAAATTTTTGGTAAAAAAAATCCCAATAAGCGTATATTGATTGGTTTACAAACTATGGGATATTTTTATGGCTTTTTTATTTATTTATTTTTTACTAGCAATGGCAGCGATCAGCGATTGTTAGCGGGACTGGGACATTGCCGCGGACAAATTGGACACCTGACACTTTTTTGAGAACCAGTGACATTATTACAGTGATCAGTACTAAAAATATGCACTGTCACTGTACTAATGACACTGGCAGGGAAGGGGTTAACACCAGGGGCGATCAAAGGGTTAAGTGTGCACCTAGGGGATGTTTTCTAATTGTGTGGGGGATGGACTGACTGGGGGAATACAGAGATCCGTGTTCCTGCTTAGCAGGATCCTTGAAAAAGTCACGTGACCAGTGACGCAAAGCGTAGGAGGAGCCGGTGACATCACTTCCAGTCACAGCCGAGACTGGAGGTAGGGATTTTATCGATACTGCTTGCTTTTAACCTAGATGTTAGGTATTATGTTTTAATAAAACCATTTCATCTGTGAAATTACTACACTATGGAGTTCTTATTTGTCTTGTATGGCCTGTGAATGGGGAAGAGGAGGAGATCGAAAACAGCATAGCGGATATTTATCCCCGATTACTGAGCCATGTACCACATCCCTGGATTTATGCTATAAGGAGAGGAGAGTGGAATGTGAACTGCCGTTAAGGATATGTATACCAAAGCGCCACTGGACCTGTTGGGGTCTTTGTTTAAGGTGAGCTGCCGGGGCACACTCTTGGTGGATACCTAGATGGTGGGAGCAATTGTGTTCACAACCATCAACAACTGTTTTTTGAGCACTTGATCTTCACATCTCATCACTTTTTGAAGCACATGTACTTTATTATCTGGGACTTGTATTACTATATTTTTTATGTAAAATCAGATAATTATCTGCTTTTGATCCAAGCACTTTATCACTGTTTCACATATTATTGCATTTTTTTTGTTTAATTAGGGATAGTCATTTATGCCTATTTGTCTATTTTTGCTGCAAAGCTTCTTGAATTAGCGCACTTTTTATCATTGCTTCACAACATTATTGCATATTATCGCATATTACTGCATTTGTTTTCTTTTGATATTAGGGATATTCATTCTTGCATATTTGTTTTTGCTTTTGCTGCTTAGCTTCTTGAATTAGTTGACCATTTTTTATTATTATAATTTTTTTAAATTAGTATCATTGTCAGTGTGTTTTAGGTTAAAAAAAAAAAAAAAGCAAAATGAGCACTATTCTTTCTGGGCTGTACAACGGGTACATACAACAACCAACATACACATATGTAGTGCCGCTATGATCGTCAGGAGCAGAATTTATTTTGGGTTGTTTTTTTGGGTGGTAGGTTATGGCAGTAACAAGAAATATACAGCTAAATTAAAAAAAAAAAAATATTATATATATATATATATATATATATATATATATATATATATATATATATATATATATATTCTTTTCTTACTATTTTGGGCCAATTTTCCTTTGATAATAAAAAGAAAGAAATCAGGAGCTATCCATTACCATTTACCACCAAATAAAAGCCCAATTTGTCCAGAAAAAAATACAAGGTATAATCCACCTGGACCCACAAAGAAGTTGCGTTGATATGTACGGTTTTACTAACACGCCAACGTTGCAAAATTGCGATTATGGCATTAACATTTGTTTTACCCTTAGGCGCGAATGGGTTAACACAGTACACTTTCCTCCCAATCAGACATGCACATTGGCCTTGCAGTATACAGGAATTAACTGTGTCTAGTGTCTACAAATCTGTATGTGGAGTATTACACTGAAAATATAGTACAACAAGCAAACAACATAAAAACTACATTAAAAGTACATTTTAAAAATACATTTCAGAAGAAGCATCATAAATACTTAGTGAACATACTATTTTCTGTGTGGAAACTGTTAGACTAATTTGGGAGAGAGCTGGTTGCTTGAGACATAAGGGTAAACAGGCCCAATTTGTAAAAGCTACAGGCTCACAATAGCAGAGGGTCATGGGATATAATGCAGAAATAAAAGTCATGAAAGTTCACTAATTTACCCACCCTCAGGGCAGTTATGAATATGACCATTTTCTCTTCTGACTATAGTGATCCTGCTATTATAAAAACAAGAAGGGTCCAAGGAGCATCTGCTCTCCTCCTCCCAGTTGAGTTTGACAACCTGCAGCTCACCGGCAGTTGAAAGGAATGACTTGATGTGCTTGATGAGCCTCTGAGCTGCTAACCTTAGTATTTATAAGATTCGGCAACATATCTCTAGTTGATAAATCATGTACAGTACCTGGTGTTTTAACCTCAGAGGGAAATCCTGTAGTTTTATGGTTAACGGCCAGTATTCTGAAGGCATATAAAATGGAAGGGTCCAAACCAGCAAGTTTATGGCCACGGATTTCGGGCTCAATGTCGACGGCCACAGTATCCCAGGGGGCGGTCTGTACGGATCTCCTAGGAGAAACTGATCGGATGCTGGCTTGTCGTTGGACCATGAAACCCGTTAAATCTCCCGCCCCCTGCGTCATCCACTCCACATCAACCTCAGTCCTCTGGCGGCTATAGAGGAGCTTACTGATGCTCACATTGGGAGGAGTAGGATATTCTGTGGATAAGACAAATTTATAAAACAGAAATCAAGAAGGAAAAAAAAAAAAGTTACATTAAAATAAGGAATGCCATCAATTTAGTCCTGCAGCCTTCTTCATATTTTGTTTTAACAAAATAATTCTTATAGACTAAAATGTAAATGTGTATTGCTTTAACATGTTTAAAAATAAAATAATTGAAATAAAATAATTTAAATAATTTTCCTGGGAGTTCATTGAGGAACACAGGTAGTCTTAAACATCCCAGTTATACTGCCGCCCACAGGAGGAATGGACACTTGATAAAAAAAATAAACTCTAGGCCAGCCCTGGGAAAACCCCCCTACTATCAACCATTTCTCAGTTTTGTATCAAAGCAGTACCAAAAGCATGTTTAGAAACAAAGAGGGTTGGGAGCCGTGTCACTCAATGGACTTCAACAAAAGAGTTTTATGCTGAATACAAAAATTCTATTTTCTTTTTAAGTAGGTCTTAACCACATTGCCTCTGGAGCAATTTTTAAAATTTTCCCACACGTTAAAATAAGCATTTTTGACTAGCAAACTAAATGAAGCCCCGGAAACATTATATATTTTCTGAAAGCAGATGCTCTTTTAAATTAAAATATGGTAGTTGCAATATTTTGTCTGTAGTTTCAGTAAAAAAACAAACAAAAAAAAAAACCAGTAAGATGAATTTTAGTGCAAATACAAATTTATTTGTACAAAATAAAATATGAGGTCATATTGAGTAAATTAATACCAAATATGTCCAGCCTCAAAGCTGCATGCGCCTGTGAATTGGCAAAAAATGACAGTACCCCAGAGTATCATTTGGTGATGCTGAAATACCTTTACAGCTCACCATTGTAAAGTTACCTATAAATGAAGGATCTTGAATCTTTCTCTCACTCTATCATGTGTGGTGATACCCTATCAGTCCTTTAAAAAGTGATTGGGTGGTTCTACATAGGCCCAGATCACTTTTACCTAAAAACCGGAAGCCTGCTGACAAAGAATAAAACTCACAGCTGTTGCTGCAGCCATAAACTTCTTTAGACTTTTTCAAAGCATGGGTAAATGGGACATGTCCAAAGAGCTTAAGTGGTTAAAACTTTGAAACTTCGACAAGCAGTCCAAATTAGGGGTATGCAACACAGCCAAACAACAGCTATCAGGCCCAAGGATGAATAAGAACAGGGGACTGCCTGCAGATCAAAGAGCCGCCTGGACCTTACACCCAAAGCTGGCATCAGAAGACGTTGATACGTCCACCTGATAAAACTTGGAAAACATGTAAATTTAGGACCAAATTGCAGTCTTAATCCCTGTAGACACAGGCAGAATGTCGGGAGACATTTGCCAGTACAAAAAATACCGGCCAACAATCTGCCCATGTGCATGTCCTCTGTCCGACAGAAAGGCCGATGGCAGAGAGCGCTGATCGGAGTGTTCTGGCTGGGGGCTGTCCCCCTGTCGGAACACAACAGCTTAGCGGTGGAGATCGCTAGACTAAACTCACATGGTTACTACAGCGGCTCCCGATCAAAGCTGTCAGTTTTTGTTTTTTTTTTCATGCAACCCGTGGGATTGCACCAAAAAAAAAACTGTAGTGTGTACCAGGCTTAACAAACCTGGGGAAACAGAGGCCTGATGCTAAAATACCCAAAAGGCACTCAAAGCCCTGGGGGCATGAGCATTGATTGGAAAGGGAGGAATCTAACCCTTGAGAGTATCTAAATGATGATCTGTCTGTGACACCTAGAAAGAGTGGAACTAGAAGCTAGGGCACCCTTCCTGGGCCCTTCCAGAATGACAAAAAGAGAATCTATCTCGTAGAAAGGAAGAGGTGGCAGAGAGGTACACCCAAACAACCTGAACAACATCCATACAGTGGGGAGTAATCTCCTGGTGAACTTAAAGCTGGACACAAAGAGAGAAGGACAATGTCTTGGTTAAAGGCAGGGACCACCTTATTAAGGCCTTAAAACCACCTTGTCAGTATGTAGAATACTTTGCAGTATGAAGCTGCCAGTTCTGACACTCATCTAGCTGAGGTGATAGCAACAAGGAAAACTACCTTGTGGGTCAGAGCATAATAGAAATGTCTTGATAGGTTCAACCAGAAGTTTCTGAAGCAACAGATAGACCAGATTTAAATCCCATGGAGGCAGAGGGGATTTGAATGGGGATGCCACATAGCACTCAGTCCCCTTACACAAAGGTTTGATCAGAGTGGGGAGCCCAGTCTCTGGAAAAGAATGACAAGAGCAGCAATGTGGCCTACGATGGTACTAAGGGTCATTCAGTGGTTGTGACTAAACCACCATGAAGAAACTTCTGGGGGGAAGCCTTTGGACTTACACCAAGAAAATACACCTTCCACCTCTGATGAAATTGAAAGTGGACTTCCTAACTATCAGCATTGTAGGGATGCCATTCCCATAGGTGCCCATTTCACATAAAACCTGCGATTTAACAGCCATGCTGCTTTAAGCAACAGCCGAGAAGCAGAGTGGTAAATCAGCCAGAGTCCATAATGCATCTGCAAAAATCTCTACTAGGTCAGCGTACCATATTCCCCTGTGTCAAGCTAGGGCTATGAGAACCACAGGAATGCCCTTTAACTTAGTCATGCAAAACAATTGAGAAAGAAGCGGAAAGGCATATATCAAGGTGCACTGATCCCACAGATCTACTAGTGCATCCACTGCTTCCACCAGTGGTACCTTAGACCTGGATACAAATTTGTCTAGTTTGTTCTTGAATATGGAGGTTGGGAGCTCCACATCCAGCATCCACCACCTATGACATAGGTCTTTGAACACCTCTGAACACAGAGACCACTCTCCTGGGTCTTGACACTGCGGGCTGATAAAATCTGCCCCTCAACAGTGTACCCTGGGGATGTACATGGCTGACAGAGCTGGAACATGATGTTCAGCCCAAGACAGGTTTCGCTCCACCTCTTTTGTTGTAGTGAGACTTCTTGTTCCTCTCCGACGATAGATGTATGCTTGTTGGTCTATTTGGCAAACTTGGAATGCTAGGTCTTGTGGGTGGAAGGGGAGCCAAGCCTGGAGAGTCTTGGTGTGAAAGTTGAAGCTGTACTGAAGCGAGATGCTTTCCGAAAAGTAGTAAAGGGGGAGGACTTGCAAATCTGTTACTTAGGCTTGAAGGTGGGGTGCAGCGAGGTGCAGCGGAATAACACACTCAGTCACAGTGCAATGAAAGAACTTGTATTGAAATAATGCAGAGACAGTTCACAAATAACCCAGTGGGAAGGCAGCCCCACGAGGAACACTTACAGTTCCAACAGTGTGTAGAAAGCAGAGGGTAGCAGATTATCAGCGTCTGTAGAGAGGGGAAGAATTGTGCCCAACAGGCGGGTGTCCAGAGAATGTAAGAGTGCAGCTCCTGGATGGACGTTATGTTCCCCCGTGTGTATGGGGTGGTCGATGGCTTTGGTGAACCCGTAATTATCTGGACTGGTAGCACACTAGCAGGTGTTTTTCCAACAGCTGATGAAGCAGTCTCTGTTGGGGTAGGGAAAAGTCTTTGAAGGGACTGTCCAGTTGCTTAGTTTGAAATCTGTACTGGGTTTCCTCCCGGGAGGCAGTAGTTTAAAGAATGCCTGAAGGGGTTTCAGAATCCTGACTGTCCACAGTTCTTAGATATATGTCCATAGTGGCCGCAAGGGTGAAGGTGCCAGGGCCTCCTTTTTAAAGTATGCAGGTTCAAATTTTTTGGTGACTGCTACCATTGCATCAGTTTCCTCCTGTTTCCTTGCAACTGCATATACTACCACCACATTGTGGCGGATTGCGCCTTAACTTTTGCTTGCAAGGCCCTCTAGACAGGGACAGCCTTCAGGCCTGTTATACACTGATCCCTTAATATGTGTTCTGCGTTAGTGAGCGTAATGGGTGAGATTCTGCTGTTTCCTTAAGAACCTTTGCCTCAGCCCTGGGAGGGGTATCTTCTCCCCAAACAAACCCTCCAAGTTGTGATGCAATCTGTTCCAGGGTAACTCACTTGTGCTCTGGCAGTGCCATCGCCGCATGGCAGGCATCATTCTCTAGGCCATTATTAGCCCGCTCCGCCACCAGCCGGGTCAGAAACTCATACAGGCATGCAACACTCTCCAGTCTCTCCTCCCATTCTGCCAAAGGAATGTTAGATCCATTGAACTTCAGTATTAGATCTAAGGCCGATCCTAGAAGAGCCATGCTGGAGCCCAATCCTCCTTCGCCAGGTGTATGTGGGGTGCAGCAGAATAACACACTCCGTCCCACATGCAATGAAAGAACTTGTATTGAAATAATGCAGAGACAGTTCACAAATAACCTGGTTGGAAGGCAGCCCAACCAGGGACACTCACAGTTCCAACAGCATGTAGAGAGCAGAAGGTGGCCGACTATCAGCATCTATAGAGAGGGGAAGAATGTGACCTGGCCATCTTGTGCCCAACAGACAGGTGTCCAGAGAAGTTGCAACCCCTACTCTTTTCCTCCTCGTCGGGAGCCTTTTACTGCTGCTAGTGCTGTCCCTAACAAGTGTACCTGTCCCTATTCTACCAACTTGTAAATGTGCACCAAACCTGAGAGCCATGGCCTTAAATAGGCTCTGCCTGACCCAAGATAGCAGCCAGAGTCACATGGGGTGGCAGCATCCAATTGGATGCTTCCCCAGTGACCCAGAAAACCATAAAGGAACTATGTTCCTCTTGACTTCCTCTTCAACTGCGGTGGAGAAAGAAGACTGCACCTACCTACAGGCTTCTTTCTCAGGGGAAGAGGAGTACACTTACACCCAGTAGCATCCTTGCTGATAGCATCCAATTTTGATCTAAAAAGAAGTTGTTCCTTCCCCTTCTCCCTTTTAGACCTAAGCACATAGAATTTTGTTTGACTATTTTCCCTTTATCAGTGCACGGCACCAACAAGCATTTGAGAGCAGCAAAAACCCTATCAGGGTGCATCCAATCTTCAAACAGAAACAACACAAAAATATATTGTGAAGAGAAGGTTTTGGAAGCCTTAGAGGGCCTTGTAGGACCCAAGGACAGATACAGCACAAGTAGAAGTGACAGACTTATGGTAGAAGGCTAGACCTTGAGTACTCATGGAACATAGGCAGGTGGAAGACAAGAAGACAAGTTCAAGCCCAGAGATTTAGGTGGCTGGAGGTGACCAAGCAGCACTGCAGGCAGGAAGTAAGAACAGATCGGGGATCAAAGTTCCACATGGATCTTGTATTAGAAGCAGTAGCAGGAAGAAGCTTCCTCTATGCTGTCTGGCAGCAACACTTCATCCAGCAGAATGACGCCAACATTCAGTTCCTGATCATACTGGCAGAAAAATGAGGACACAAATTAGAGCCCAGCAAATAATAAAAATGAGGGGGGGGCTACCGATGCTAGGACCAAATGGCCTACTCAAAGAAGTGACTTTTCAGAGACAAAGCAACTGCAGAGCCAATGCTAAAAGCTCTGGACCCGAGAAGCAATCCACAGCTAACTTAAACCAGTCTGGAAAAGTGCCCAAAGGTCACTTCCAGGTTCACCCTGCGATTTCCGATTTATTGGGTTTTGGTCACAGTAAGACCAAAAGTTGAGACAGAGGACAACTGTGCTGGGTAGCTGTGAATAAGTGAAGAGACATACTGCAGCTACATGGACATGAAAAAATACATGCATGATACAAAGTATTACCACAACAGTAATGTTTGTTTTCCTGAGTCCCTCATAACATAGCTTTTTTACCTGTTAATCCTGCCAGTAGAGCTGTTATTTTTCCACTTCCTGTAAAAGGTCAGTCTATCCTGCAAAAGTGGAAGCTATAGAAAGTCCCAGTTTCATCTGCCAAATGACGAGAGCAGCCAAGAAAGCAACCATTAAAGAAGATCTTAGAGGGAGTTAAAACTGGCAGGATCAACAGATATTATACAGGATTTTTATGGCGCCAACAGTTTGCGCAGCGCTTTACAATGTAGAGGAGGGACAGTACAATTACAATACAGTTCAATACAGAAGGGACAGGAGGGCCTTGCTTGTGGAGCTTACAATCTAAAGGGAGGGGGAGATGATACAAGAGGTAATAGCTGCGGGGGATGATCGGATGGAGGTGACTCAAGTATAGTTCTTAGGTGGAGGTGGGGTAGGCTTCCCTGAATAAGTGAGTTTTCAGGGATCGCCTAAAGGTGGGCATAGGGTAGGGGCTGACTGGACATACTGGGGCAGGGAGTTCAATAGGATGGGAGAGGCTTTGGAGAACTCCTGAGCATGGAAGGAGGTAACAAAGGAGCTAGACAGCAGGAGATCTTGGGAGGAGCGGAGAAGAGGAGTTGGGCGATATCTGCAGATGAGATTGGTGATGTAGCTGGGGGCGATGTTGTGGATGGCCTTGTATGTTGTGGTTAGTATTTTGAGTTTTATACGATGAGGTAGTGGAAGCCAGTGATGGGATTGGCAGAGAGAGGCAGCAGTCACGGATCAGTTAGTAAGGTGTATTAGTCTAGCAGAAGTATTCATAATAAACTGAAGGGGGGGGGATAACCTGTGTAAAGGTAGACCAGTGAGGAGCAGGGTTGCCAACCGCCAGTAAATTTACTAACAGTTTGTAAAAATCAGTGATTTTTTTTACAACTGCCAGTAAATATCAGGGGCTGATAATTTCATGCTGCATTGACTTTTTAAGTGTAAATCAAGCAAATTACTTTGTTATAGGTATTGTCAGTGTTTCCATATCATGTTTATACTGTTCAAATATTCACTGTGTTAGTTTTCAATAGGAGTTCTGTAATTTCTCAGGTTGCCAGTAAAAAAAAAAAAAAAAAAAAAAAAAAAGGTGACCTGCCAGTAAAATTTCCATGTTTTGCCAGTAAAAAAAAATGCTACGGGAGGTTGGCAACCCTGGTGAGGAGGGAGTTGCAGTAGTCAAGGTGGGAAATAACCAAGGAGTGAATAAATTGTTTTGTAATGTCGTTAGTCAGGAAGGAGGAAGGGGCAAATTCTGAAAATGTTGCAGAGGTTAAGGCGGCAAGATGTAGCCAGTGATTGGATGTGGGGGCTGAATGAGAGATCAGAGTCTGGATATTTTTTGGATGTTTGCTTACATCAATACTACTTGCCCAACTGCAATTATAAAGCAAAAAAAATGATCTACCCACACTTAAGAATTTTGATTTACATACACTTAAATCAGTGGAACATAGATGTACATCCTCCTAGAATATTAGCAAAAAAAAAATGCTTGTTGTAGGGGGGTTATTCCAGGGCGGGCCTGCTGTTTTTGTTTTGTTTGACAATGTCCGATACTCCAGTAGGCGGCAGTGACTTCCTGTGTCTCTCACGGATGGGAAAGAACTAATCTTTTATGGATTAAGCTTTTCCTGTCACAAACCTGGGCATCTAAAAAAAAAATGCATAAACTTATTCTGGCTTTACTGTAGTTTTAGTAGGGCTTACCTTAAATTGACTAAATCTCACCCTCTGCTGAAGGCGCAGGATAATCCCAGTAAACTGGGGACTGTTTGCAGTGTGTGCCTGGCTTGCTCCTAGAATTTGATGTGTAAGCAGAAAACTCATACGTACTGTTGACATCCAGCCGAATTAAAAGAGAGGTGTTTCCCACAGCATTAGAGGCCATACACCGGTACAGTCCGCTGTCCTTGCCCCACTCAGTTTCTCGTACTGTCAGGTTCGACATGCTGTCTTCCTTGAATATACCATACTTCTGGGAATCAGAGATTATCTCCTGGTTGTTGTTGTCATACCAGGTGATCTCTGAGCTTGGAGTTGCTGATTTTAGATTGCAAATCATATAGGCGCTATTTCCCTCTAGTATGGCGTTCGCCATGGATGGGGAGTCAAGGACTGGAGCCTCTGAGAGAAAGAAGGGGCATGACATTTACAAATACAGTGAAAGACAAGGAAGTTAGGAAGAGCAGAGACGAGAGAGAGAGAGGGAGAGAGAGAGAGAGAGAGAGAAATAAGTGAGGGAGGCAGGAAGAGAGAGAGGAGGGGAGAAGAAGTCAGGCACAAAGTAGGACCCCTTTCACATGGGAGGCCAAGAGGCGTAACAAACAGGCACTTAATCTGCATTTTTTACCGCCTCCCAACTACCGAGCAAACATGAGGTCACTAGTGCCATGGCCACCATGCATTGTGGCAATTTCTCTAACGCTATGTGTAGCAGCTGCCTGTCAAACCCTCCCATTAGAAAAGAAAAAAAGAAACCCTCTAAGTCAGACTTTGGAAGTAGATTGGAAAAACAATGTATTATCTTAAAAAACTGGATTTTATTGAACATAGCTACATAGGAATAGACAATATAAAGTTATAAAAAAGGTATCGTCCATTGACGGCCATGCAATGGACGGAAGAGACAAATGTTACATATACCAAAGAAAAGGAATGATGTTTCAACAGTATGGCATCAAAAACATGCGTGAGCCTCTGTGCGTCAACGCATTTTGCTGGATTGCTTCCTCAGGACACACATTGGGGGGGTATAGAAACAGGTCACACTGATCCGGACATACGCCACTGTCTACATAGGACTCTCCCTGGATGGGCGTCATAACACCAGAATAACCAAAGCCAGGATTTCAAATTTGAAATATACACCAAAAGGTGGTTCAACCTCTAGTGGCAAAATGAAAGCTTATATGGTACACTTATCATCAGACATGAATAAAATATTTGCTGTACTGCAGTCAGTAGTGACATTCACATTGAATAGTGAGTATAGCCCTTCAAAAACTTTACAGTTGCATGAAGGTTATCTACTTTACAGCTATAACCGCATAAATTCACAGGGAGGGGACAGCACCTGTAATATGTGCCTGTGTATCTTCCCCTGAAAACTATAACTGCATAAATCCACAGGGGGTGGGGGTGGGGGGGTGGGTGTGGCCAACACCTGTACCGTGTGCCTGTATATCTTCCCCTGAAAACTATAATGCATAAATCCACAGGGGGAGGGGGGTGGCCAACACCTGTACCGTGTGCCTGTATATCTTCCCCTGAAAGTACCAACATCATGGTACTATACCATAGAAGCTTTAATTTTGCCCCTAGAGGTTGAACCACCTTTTGGTATATATTTCAAATTTGAAATCCTAGCTTTGGTTATTGAGTTGAGTTGAATCTTAATATAGTGCGGTCAGACCCCGAAGGGTCCCGACGTGCATAGCAAAGATCCTGGAAAGAGAGGGCCCAGGGACCAGAAGCAGCACAGAGCGGCAGAAGGGTAGAAGAGAAAGAGACTACGCAGGAAACACCTGCGTGAAAAGCCAAGTTTTCAGTAACCCGCGGAAGACAGTGTAGACAGTGGCGTATGTCCGGATCAGCGAGACCTGTTTCTATATCCCCCAGTGTGTGTCCTGAGGAAGCGATCCAGCGAAACGCATTGATGCACAGGGGCTCACGCGTGTTTTTGATGCCATACTGTTGAAACATCATTCCTTTTCTTGGGTATATGTAACGTCCGTCTCTTCTGGCCATTGCGTGGCCGTCAATGGACAATACCTTTTTTATAATTTTATATTGTCTATTCCTCTGTATCTACAATCAATAAAATCCATTTTGTTTAAGATAATACATTGTTGTTCCAATTTGCTTCCAAAGTCCGACCCAGAGGGTTTCTTTTTTTCTGTTCTAATGAATTTTACGGATTTGTGGCACATGAGTGATTCACTTTAAAGTATTAAACCCTCCCATGTAAAACTGCTGTGCAGCAATAAGAAAGAGAAAGAAAGAAAGAGAAAAAGAGAAATAGAAAAAGAGAAAGAAATGGAAAGCGAGAGGAGAGAGAGAGAGAGAGAGAGAGAGAGAGAGAGAGAGAGAGAGAGATAGAACGAGACAGAGGGAAAGAGAACAAAAAGGGAGAGAGAGAGAAAGAACAAGAAAAGGAAAGAAAAGAAGAGAAAAGAAAGATCAAAGCTGATGAAAAGTGAGTGCACATGAAATGCAACAAATCTGGATAAATTTATGTGGCAATCCAACCCCCCGTTTTCATTTTATAGCAGGTAAGGGACTAAAGCCAACATAAGACTTTTGGCTATATCAAACCATTTGTCATTTTCTAAATATAAAACAGTCTCAATGGGGTGTATTTACTAAAACTGGAGAGTGCAAAATCTGGTGCAGCTGTGCATGGTAGCCAATCAGCTTCTAACTTCAGCTTTTTCAATTAAAGTGGATGTAAACCCTCACATATACCCAGTGAAGTGAAAAGCCTCAGATGATACACAGAGATGAAACAAATCCTCCTACATAAGTTTTACTTGTATATCTGCTGTATTCATCTTTATATAAGATAAAGATGAATACAGCACTTTAGAAAGTGCACATGGTGTTAGGAGATTTTCTCTTCCTGGTTAGCACTGCAGTGAAGCCTGGGCATGCAGCCAAGACAGCTGATTGGAGGAAAGGCACACACCCCCTCTCCTCATATGTAGAGACTTTCAGCTCTGTTTTTTGAATCATTCAGCTCTGTTCTAATCTATGTATAGCAGGGGTCTCAAACTGGCAGCCCTGCAGCTGTTGAAAAACTACAAGTCCCATGAGGCATTGCAGGGCTGACAGTTACAAGCATGAATCCCATAGGCAGAGGCATGATGGGACTTGTAGTTTTGGAACAGCTGGAGGGCCGCCAGTTTGAGACCCCTGATGTATAGCATCCTCTCCAACAAAAAAACTCTGGCTGCTTTTATCATATGTGTCAGAGAACTTGTCAGGAGTTATCAGGCTGATAACAGAAGAACGGAGCAGGAGAAAGCCACAGGACTTAGTGCTTCGAAGAGAGATAACCAAAGACTGCAGATATATGTGCCCAGCTCAAATTTCATGAATTGAGTTTACATCCACTTTAAGCTTGGACAAAAGAAACTTGGAAGCTGATTGGTTTCTATACAGAGCTACACAGGATTGTGCACTCTCCAGTTTTAATATATCAAACCCAATGTTTCATCCAATATTAATAGAACTTTCTGAAGATTAACAAGGTTTCTATGGAAACTACTGAAAAGAAAAGCAGACTGCTGTAAAGAGGATTTTATAGCTAATAGGAAACCTATAAACGATGACAAATACACATATTCTACATTGGATGAGCTTTTAATAAATCTTCCCAAATAACTGGAAACAGGTATTATTTTTTCCAGACTTAATGCTAAGCCCCTACGTATTCATTTATTTCAAATATGACCCTGAGGACCATTGTTGCTACATGTAATGAAAGAATCTCATCCTTCAGAGTAATACATTATTGATCTTACCAAGTTGGACATGGCACTCTGTCGGTTCTGTTATCATGGGATGAAGGGCGACACAGGTGAATAACTTGCCATTGTATGTGCGGTCGGGTTTAAAAACATAGATGTTTGAGGACTCTTTAATATCTCCGACTAAGCCATAATTCCATGCCAGTGTAATACGTGGTAAACCACCTGTCCATTCACACGTTAGCATGATAAATTCATTCAGTTTGGTGGCAACCGCTGAACAGTTTGGGCCGCCTGAGGGCATCACTGACAAACAAGAAGATATGCAATGGATTACAAACTACAATGGATTACAAACTACAATGGATTACAACATTGCTATACAGAATTTTACAGTATAGTAAACAAGAGGGTAGGTACAGTCATAGAAGAACTTCCAAGTGACACACCTAGCATCATAGAAAGCCTATTAGAGAAACATCTCACAAGTGACCCGTCTGGATGTACACCAATCTATGAAGTGTTCTTCAGTCTACACTGTAGGGTGCTGTCAACATAATTATAGAATCCATGGACTACATGAATAACTTTTCTGTTAGTTGTATGGCTTAACCACTTGCTGCTAGGTGTATATCTTTAACCGGCACCTCACGATGATGTTACTTGCTCTACCATCTCTATTGTTTGCATCTGCATTGGTCCAAGAAGCTTACTCTCCCCCCCCCCCCCCCTAGAGAAATGCAATCATTTCAGGATACTGGTTTATCCAAAACGGGCACTGCAGTCAGACACTGACACTGCCTATTCCAGGGGTGTCAAACCCAAATTTTTTGCGGGCTGCATCAGCATTATGGTTGTCTTTTGAAGGACGGGTAATATCTGTAATGTATGCAGCGCCAAACTGCATAGAACGGTGGTTGTAGCCAAATTGCGCACAAACAGTGGGAGATTCTTAAAAAGGGTAATAAATACCAGGACTGCGTAATGTGGGGGATGCGCTATGTACAGAGTGCAGTGTTAAGGAGTGAGCTACATACAGAGTGCAGAGTTCAGGGGTGCACTGTGTACAGAGTGCAGGGTTTAGGAGTGTGCACGGTTCAGCTCTCTGTCATAGGCTGTCCACATCTCACCTCCACCCCTCCCCCTGGGGGTGAGGGCCACATAAAATGTCCTTGGGCCAGATTCTGCCTGTAGGCCTTGTGTTTGACACATGTGGCCTATTTGATTCAGAAAGCTACCTCTAGGTAGGTAGAAGCAGATGCCATCAGTAGGCATTATATTATCCTACTGTCTTCCTAAGCCCTGATCTGTTGACACTATATGGCCTTTCAGACAAGCCCCCACTGAAGCAATAAAGTGAAAGAACTCAGTTACATTTTTTTCCCTTTTGGACTGACTAGATAACTGTTATGCCCTGTACACACGACCGGTTTTGCCGTCAGGATAAACTCTGAAGGTTTTTACGACGGAGTTCCGACGGAATTCCACTCAAGCTGTCTTGCATACACACGGTCACAACAAATTCTGACCGTTCAGAACGCGGTGACGTACGACGGGACTAGAAAACGGAAGTTCAATAGCCAGAAGCCAATAGCTTCTGTCTCGTACTTGTTTCAGAGCATGCATCGTTTTTGGTGCGTCGGAACAGCATACAGAGGAGCGGTTTTTCCGATAGTAATTTGTTTCTTTTGGAAAAATATAGAACATGTTCTCTATCTAAGTCCGTCTGAATTTTCGACAGAAAAAGTCAGATGGGGCATACACACGGTCGGAATATACGATGAAAAGCTCCCATCGGACTCTTTCCGTTGGAAATTCCGCTCGTGTGTATGCGACATTAGATATTCTGTCAGGTTTTAGTTGCGGTTTGTGTCCTTGTATCCCCTCACTCCCCCACTTCCTGTCTGGGTGAAAAAAATACCCCTCCCTGGAGTGCATTCTAATATATTACCTTGACATGAAGGAATATACTGTATGAAGAAAGCTCTCCACACATGGGAAACAGGAAGTGCGAGTCAGTCATCTCTATACTTACCTGCTCTGTGGAATGTAATTCCACAGAGTGGCCTCAAACCTCAAAGCCGCTTTCCATGGGGGCACTCGTGCATGCTCACTCTCGAGCCCGATGCTCCAGCAAAGCCCGGGAGACATGGAAGTGAGGGGAGAGAAGAGCTGCAGACATGCACAGCGCTGGATCCAATGAGGGCTCAGGTAAGTAAAAAAAAAAAAAAAAAAAAGGGGGGGGGGTGAGGGGCCCAATTCAATGCTTAAACATTTAAACATGTTTGAATCTTATTGTAAGTAATGCACAAAGGTAAAAAAAAAATGTTTAGGCTTTAAAACCACTTTAAAGCAGATTCACCCTCTCTTTTTGTTCTGTTTACCATTATCATTGCAAGTGAAAGTAAAAGAAAATCTCAAATTTTGAGTTGTCCCCAGAAAAGTAATAGAGTGGAAATCTTCCAATAGGCACACTAGTACTGGTGAGCTGGGGGTCCCCAAGAAATTCTCGTAATTTGCAGGGATTTCCCGTCACTTCCTGTTTTGGCTATATTACAGGAAGCGAAGGAAAATCTCTGCAATGGGACACAGATGGCAAAAAGAAATCCGACAGGGGTTATAACCCTCTCTGGCTCTATCCAAAATGAAAAAAAGTCATGCCTATAGTTATACTTTAAAAAAAAGGAATGCGTTACTAAACTAAGGTTTCTAACAAGGCAGAGATGGTATGGCCTGTGAACAAACAGAAAAGAAGTGTGAGAAAAATTATAAGGACTTTTAGCAAATAACCATAACCTTACAGTGAAGAATATTTTAAAAAACAGAATAAAGTAGTTACTATGAAAGTAGAAGAATTGGAATCTGCAAATCAAGGATTTGCTTCTCATTTTATCAAGAAAATATTTAAATACATATCACCACCCCTTGTTACTGTGATCTCAACTTACCCACGGTGGTGCTGCATGTGATGTTCTTCTTGAGGGATGGGTGGAATATAGAGCAGTAAAATGTGGTGCGGTTCTTCATATCAGCCCCGCTCTTTATAAGGGTGGCATTAGACTTTGACACAATAATGTTGTCCTCTTCACTTTGTTTCATCCAGTAAAGCTGGGCCAGCGGAAGCCCACCGGGCCACGAGCACCAGAGTGCCACATTCTGGTAGCGGTCGCGTGGCAGCGCTGTGCAGCTGGGTTGGCCCTCGGGCAGATCTGCACAAGAAATAGTGAGAATGCACCAGACAAACAATTCCATGCCAACTGTGACAAAGATGGTCTTGTGAAGATACTTAAAAGCTAATAAAGCAGGACATATGAAGTCATGTCAAGGGAAGATGGTGTGATGTCAATACCCTGTTCTGAGACTATGATGGCTCTCAACTTGAGAGACAGAGATGGATGACACCAGGAATTTCTCTGCAAACTCACATATTCTTTATTCTTCTAAAGTCATCACATCACCCCCCCAATATGCTACACAATGGTACAGCCCTTCCTCAAGGTGCGACAGCTGAAATTATGAACCTGGTCCTGACCATTTCTATCTTGCTCTGCTTGTGTTTTGAAAGATAACTAAAGGGAAAACTTTTTTTTTTAGTTTTGGATAGAGTGGAGATTGATTAGAACAAATGTTAGGTTTGTGTCTGTGCCCCCCCCCCCCCCCCCCCCCCGTTAGGGAGAGTCACCCTCTCTTTTTGTCCTGTTTACCTTTGTCATCAAAAGTAAAAGAAAATCCCACATTTTGGGTTGTCCCTAGAAAAGTAATAGAGGGGATATTTTCTAAAGGGGACCCTAGTTCTGGTGACCTGGGGGTCCTCAAGAAATTGCCTTAATTTGCAAAGAATTTCTCACTTCCTGTTTTGGCTATGGGACAGGAAGTGAAGGTACATCTCCCCAATTGGACACAGGTGGCAAAAAAAAAAAAACTAATGCCGCGTACACACGACCGGTTTTGCCGTTGTAATAAACTCCGACGGTTTCTCAGATGAACCTCCGATCGAATTCCATTCAAGCGGTCTTGCCTACACACGGTCAACCTAAAGTCCGACCGTCTAGAATGTGGTGACGTACAACACGTACGACGGGACTAGAAAAAGTAAGTCCAATAGCCGGTAGCCAATAGCGTCCGTCTCATACTTGCTTTAGAGCAAGCGTCGTTTTTGGTCCGTCGGACCAGCATACAGACGATCGGTTTTCCCGATAGGAATTGGGTCCGTCGGAAATATTTAGAACATGTTCCATTTCTAGGTCCGTCAGACTTTTAAAAAAAAAAAAGTCAGATGAGGCCTACACACGATCGGTATATACGATGAAAAGCTTCCATCTGACTTTTTCTGTCGGACATTCTGCTCGTGTGTACGCGGCTTAACAGGGGGTTAAAACTAGGGTTGCACCAAAACCGTTTTTTACCGGCGCTTACGAGTACCGATACTGTTGTTCAAGTACTTGCCGATACTGAGTAAGTACTTGCCGATACTGACTAAGAATTATTGAGCTCAAATTGCACAAAGAATCGCATGTGCTTTCCCGCGCTTCTCCAATGTGAATCCAGGCTGAAGTCACTATGACAAGCCTGGGTTCACACAGGAGCGGTGCGGTAACCGCATGTGATTCGGACAGGAATTGCACCGCATTACTGTTCAATTCGCATGTGATTCTTTGTAGTGCAATTTGAGAACATTCATTGTGTATGGGTTCAGATCGCACCACAAAGGTATCGTTTGGGTACCGGAGCATTTGCACTAGTACTCGGCACCAATACCGGTACTGGTAACAGTGCATCCTTAGTTATAACCCTACCTTAAGCCTGGTACACACTAATAGTTTTTTTTTTTTCGTTCAACCTGAACAAAAAAAAAACCAAAAAACGGACTGTTCCGGTTCAGAGCCACTGTCTGATGTTAGTCCAGTGATCTCCCCCCCCCGCTGAGCTATTGTGTTCTGACAGGGGACCCCCCCCCTCTCCTGTCAGAACACAATAGCTCAGTTTTCCAGCATGCTTGTCTGACAGAAGCTGGCCAAACGGCGGCTTCTGTTGGACCAGCCGACCTACACATGACCTTAATGTCGACCATTTTTTATTGAACCAGCTGTCTCCCAACATTCAGCCCATGTGTACAAGGCATTATATCCAAAAAAAAAAAAGTTTTGTCTATAGTTCTACTTTAAAGTGGATGTAAACCCTCACATACACCCAGTGAAGTGAACAGCCTCAGCTTGCTATATTCTTTAGAAAGTTCACATCGTGTTAGAGATTTTTTCTTCCTGTTCCCCACTGGGTGTGGATTATTGTGGATTCTTGGCATTCCCTGTGTGACAGCTGATTGGAGGAAAGGTACACACCCCTCCCACTCCATAAGACAAGGGACTTAGTGCTTTGGAGAGAGATAAGAAAACACTGCAGATAGATGTGCTTAGGTCAAATTTCATTAATCAGGTTTACATTCACTTTAAGGGTCTGTGTCAGAGGGCTTATTTTACTTCTGAACTGCTTCTCTCCTCAGGCCCCTTTCACATGGCCGCCTCTGCCTAGCGGAATCCGCTTGCTCAGTGGAGGATCGCTCTGCTGATCCCCGCTGAGCAGGTGAATGACAGGTCCATCTCCACTCACTGTGCAGAATAAAGACGGACACAGTCTTGCTCTCCTCTATGGAGAAATCGGGTGAAAATGGACTGCCAGTCTCCGCTAATCTCCAATCCAATCTCCGCTAGACCAGTGTTTCTCAACTCCAGTCCTCAAGGCGCTCCAACAGGTCATGTTTTCAGGATTTCCCTCAGATTTGAAAAGGCTGTGGCAATTACTAAGGCAGTGCAACTGATCAAATCACCTATGCAAAATAATGGAGATCCTGAAAACATGACCTGTTGGGGTGCCTTGAGGACTGGAGTTGAGAAACACTGCGCTAGACGGTTGAAAAATAGGACCATCGTCTGTCTGGATTTTGCGGGCAGGATCAGATCAGATAGCAGTGGATGTAAGTGGACATCCGTTGCTCCATATGGGAGAGTCCAAGGTCCGATAAGGTCCGCCTGAAAAACAGACAGGCGGACCTGATTGGATAGTCCATGTGAAAGGGGTCTCCTACAGGTCTATGGAAATGTCTGTCTGGATTTTGCGGGCAGGATCGGATCAGATAGCAGTGGATGTAAGTGGACATCCGTTGCTCCATATGGGAGAGTCCAAGGTCCGATAAGGTCCGCCTGAAAAACAGACAGGTGGACTTGATTGTATAGCCCATGTGAAAGGGGCCTCCTATAGGTCTATGGAAATACCAAAGCATCTGAGGTTGGTCAAAAGCAGGTCAACTGAGCCTGCAATGAATTGACCTCAAACTGATTTTTAAAGCATGCCGCATTTGCCTATTGAAACCCCTCAAATACAGGCCTTAATTTTATGTTTGCCCAGACTGGTGCCTAAGAACTGTATATAAGCTCCTCACATAGATAAGGCTTTTGGAGTTTGATGCCTAACCTGAGATATTCAGGTGTTTTGAATGGCTAGTCACAAATCTGTATACGCATTCTGAGAAACGTGCTGTCAGTTGGTGCACCATCATGAGAAACGCACCTAATATGAAGCAATGTGCAACATCGGCATCACAAGGGCTTGATACATTCCATACAATGACAACTATAGTCAGATAAACTGCTCACAATAACAGGCCAAAGCTGTGCTGCTTCCCCATCATAGCCAACGGTCCATTCTCACCACTAAGTAGAAAACAACAAACCAAGGTAAGGAGAAAATTTTCTGGAAGCAAAGTACAACCACAAATATTTCTGCTTTAGGCCCAGGCCTGCATTCCGAGCGAATTTGTCTTAAACAAAGTAAATGAACAGACGTAAAAAAAAAAAGCAATTCTCAAATCTTTCCAAATGTAACAGAAGTATTTAATAGAGATGGGCTCAGGTGTGTTTGGATCGTAGTCCCAACCCGCCAGGAAGCCGTCACTGCACACCACCAGTCATAGGCAGTGAGGCATTTCCTGGCCCGCAGCTGCACATACACACCCCCTGACTAGGCTGCTCATGGTTGGCGGTGTGCAGTGACGGCTTCCTGGTGGGAATGTTCAGGTGGGTTGGGACTACGATCCCGAACACGCCTAAGCCCATCTCTAGTGTTTAGTAAGAACGGAACAAAGTGTACATTATGTAGAAGACAGATTTCTTTGCTGGATCCTATGGCATCCTATTAAAAGAAAAAAATATTTTTAAACTTAACAGTTTTTAAGGATTTACATCTAAAAACATAGGTAAATGTAACTAATACTTTAAAGACTAAGTTCACCATTTTCTTTTTTTTTCTAAATTCCAGCTCCCCTGTGTACCAATATAGCATTAATGTGACAGACTTTAGGTCATGACACAGGAAGGAGTTGACCAGCTGAGGGTATCCAGGAAGTAAGGCAGAAGTAATCAAGCAGTGTTTTCAAACAGCCACGAGGACAGTGAGGTGAACATGTGTAGAATAAATGGAAAGCTGTTTTATCTATGCAAAAGAAGTACATTAATGCTATATTGGTACATAGGGGAGCTGTAATTTAGAAAAATTTAAAAAATTAACTAAGCCTTTAACCATTTCAATACCAGGCACTTTTGTCCCTTCCTGCCCAAGCCAATTTTTAGCTTTCAGTGCTGTTGCAATTTGAATGACAATTGCGCAGTCATGCTACACTGTACCCAAACAGATTTTTTTATCATTTTGTTCCCACAAATAGAGCTTTCTTTTGGTGGTATTTTATCACTGCTGGCATTTTTATTTTTTGCGCAACAAATAAAAAAAGAAAAAGAAAATTTTGAAAAAAAAAAAGTTTTTCTTTGTTTCTGTTATAAAATTTTGTAAATAAATACGTTTTCTCCTTCACTGACGGGCACTGATGAGGCTGCACTAATGGGCACTGATAAGGTGGCACCAATGAGATGGCACTGATGATGGGACTGACAGGTGCCACTGATATGCAGCACTGATGGGCATTGATAGGCAGCACTGACAGGCGGCACTGATGGGCATGGATGGTACTGATGGACATTGATAGATGGCACTGCTGGATATCACTGATGAGGAGACATCAGGCAGGCACTGACTGACTGGCAATATGTGTGGGCACTGATTGGCATTGTTTGGGCACTTACTGGCATCTCTGGCTGTCTAGGATGGCATCCCTGGTGATCCATCTGTTGTGGTGGTCTTGGTGGTGTGGTGTCCCTGGTGGTCCAGTGTGGGCATCCAATCAGCACAGACCCCCTCCCCCCCTGTCAGGAGAGCAGCCGATCGGCTCTCCTCTACTCGTGTATGTCAGACACGAGGGAGGAAAAGCAGATCAACGGCCCTTCCTGTTTACATTGTGATCAGCCGTGATTGGACACGGCTGATCACGTGGAAAAGAGCCTTCGTCAGAGACTCTTTACCAAGATCGTGTATCGGTGTGTCAGACTGACACACCACACCACCTATCGCCATGATGCGTGCCCCCCCCCCGGGCGTGCGGCGGCTGTTATCCTGCTGGACGTCATATGACGCCCAGTCAGGATAAATGAACCACCGCCGGCCGTCATTTTGCTATACATAAACATACACTCAGTCAATAATGTTTTCTGATTTCAAACTCAATTATATCTATATATGTGGCCACACTGTACCATTGTACAGAGATTCCTTAAAACATTCATCATTATGTATGAAAGGGTTTAGAGATGCTTGCCAAACACTTGTTTAAAGTAAAACAAATCAGTAGATAATGAGATATAGGCAGCTGATGTTACAGCAGAACTCAACATTGACTATTTTTAATCCTTATGCTCCTAGCATTAGACCCCTTTCACATTGGGTCGTTTTGCAGGCGCTATTGTGCTAAAAAATAGTGCCTGCAAACCGACCTGAAACAGCCGCTGTTGTGTCGCCAGTGTGAAAGTCCGAGGGCTTTCACACTGGAGCGGTGCGCTGGCAGGACGGTAAAAAAAGTCCTGCTAGCAGCATCTTTAGAGCAGTGAAGGAGCGGTGTGTATACCGCTCCTCCACCACTCCTGCCCATTGAAATCAATGGGGCACCGCGGCTATACCGCCGGCACAGCGCCTCTGCAGAGGTAAAAGAGTGTAAAACCCCCCCCGCTAGCGGCCGAATAGCGACACAAATCCGATGGTAAAGTGCCGCTAAAAATAGCGGCGCTTTACCGCCGATCCACCTCCCGCCCCAGTGTGAAAGGAGCCTTAGTAAATCGATAGGAAAGTATATCATATTTACTTGTTTTAAACTTTTGCTTTCCATTTCTTCAGTTACTTCCTGGTTTCCAGGCCTAGGCAAATGATGTCATACATCCCAGGAGTCTTCAGGAGGGGTGGAGAGGAGGAGTGATTTTCTCAGCTAAGCACACCCTTCTGCCCGCATGCCTGAGCGAAGGGCAGATGAATTCCATAAAGTAAATGATACATGAATCATCTGTCCTTACTCAAGATGGGCATGACCAGTAATTAATGGGGGGGGGGGGGGGGGTTCAAAGTGATTTCTCAGCAAAATAAAGCATGGAGACATGGATGGATGGGGGAGTTTGCTTTGAATATTAAAAATTAATAAAATAGTGTTTTTGGTTTGTGGTGCTCAGATGCAGTGTAGTTCCACTTTAAATACATACTTCGATTTTATCTGCAAAAGTTGAGCTAGAAAATGTATAAGTGCCTGGGCTACGGTACATAAATAAATAAATACACTAAATAAACAAATAGTGATTGAGCTGCTTCTAACGTGTAAGTGCCAGTTCACACAGGGGCGACTTGTCAGGCGACCTAGTCGCCTGACAAGTCGCCTCCCGTTCTGTACAATGGAACCGTTCTAATAGGAGCGACGCAAGTCGCTCCGACTTAGAAAAAGGTTCCTGTACTTCTTTTGGGGCGACTTGCATAGACTTCTATACAGATGTCGTGTCGGCCCTAGTGTGAACCGAGCCTAAGGGAAAAAAAAAAAAAGTGATACAAAATTATTATACTCAGCTCTGCTCCTAAATATACAATATGCTTAATAAACAATGATATCAATTCAATTAAACAAAGTGCAGTGCAAGTACATAAAGTGCAATAAAAGTGAAAACTGTATCAAGTCCTTTTAATACAAAAAGATGTGTAGACTTCTGCTTGTGATGATTCCAGTGCCACTCTGTGCTCCCCTCCTGGGTCCCCACTCACCAGCAGTAAGCTTTAAAGTGGTTGTAAAGCTTCAAGTTTTTGGTGGGCGGGACTTACGTATGCGTTCGCTTCTGCATGCGAGCACAAGGGGACAGGGGTGCTTTAAAAAAAAAAAAAAATTTTTTTTATTGTTAATGTGACTTTTATTTTTTAGTTTGACACTTAAAAAAAAAATAATAATGATTTTGATCACTTTTATTCCTATTACAAGGAATGTAAACATCCCTTGTAATAGGAATATGGCATGATCGGTCCTCTTTACAGTGAGATATGGGGTCAATAAGACCCCACATCTCACCTCTAGGCTGGGAAACCTGAAATAAAAAAAAAACAAAAAATAATCTCGGCTTCCCAGCCGAGGCGGCGCCATTTGTTTGAATGCAGAGGCCGGGCATGAGTCATAACATCGGTCTCCGAACGATCATAGAGACTCCGGCGACCATGGTAAGCAACCGGGGGCGGCGGATTCTGTCTCCGGCTCAATGATGGCAGCGGTGAGTCAGTAGAAGCACCAGAGAGCGGCGGGAGGCGGGGGGGAGAAGCACACGCACGTCCCCTCTCACCACCTGTAAGAACGATCAAGCGGCTGGAAAGTCCCTATGATTGTTCTTATGGTGTAGGGAATCACCGGCTGAAAAAGATGACATTTGAATGATGTCTGTAGCTGTAGGCATCATTCAGATATCACTGCACAAAGTCAAGGACGTCATATGACAGCTGGCGTGTGGGAAGTGGTTAAACACACAAGGTCAGTATCCTACAACAACGATCAGGATATCGCCTTTTTACCATTGATTATAAAGGACTCCAAGATTATGATCCACCTCTATGGCCAGGATATCTCCTTCCTAATGCTCCATTGTAGTGGTATGGACAATGCATATACCAATGAAGAGAGATATGCACATAGCGTAATATTGCTAAAAATGATTGATAAACTCACAAAGGAAATGCACTTACATCAAAGAAAGGCATACAGGTAAAAATCGCCGCCTTGGCGTGCTGCCAGCCGTCACGTAATCTCGTGAATCTGATCCCTGCTTGACGCGTTTCGCCCCTCCCACTGGGCGTCTTCAGAAGGGGAGCACTGAGTGGCACTGGAATCCTCACAAGCAGAAGTCTACATGTCTATTTGTATTGAAAGGACTTTATGCAGTTTGCACTTTTATTGCGCTCAATTGCACTTTATGTACTTGCACTGCACTTTGTTTAATTGAATTTATATCATTATTGTTTATTAAGTATATTGTATATTTTGGAGCAGAGCTGAGTATAATAATTTTGTATCAAAAGTTGAGCTTGGCCTCTGCCTAGTTTCAAAGAAGAAGATATTTTATTAAATCATCAGAAGGTCAAAAAAATGTCCAACAAGTTCTGGGGTTATCTAAGGGTTCATTCACACCACAACGCACGCACATTGCGTTGCATTACATTTTTTATAATGCATTGTAATGTGTTGGCCTGCATTTTACATACGATTCATTTGTTTTGTTTTTTTTAGCCTTGGTTTGCCTTCAATTGCCATTGCATTGCATTTATGTGCATCTGCATGCATTTGAAAAAAGTAGTGCATGCTGTACTTTTTTCAGCTCTGGGCAAATGCAATGCAACACGCTGATGTGAACTGCATTCATAGGGAGCCATTATTTTTTGGTTGCCATTAGGGCTGCAACTAACGATTATTTTCATAATCGATTAGTTGGCCGATTGTTGTTTCGATTAAACATTGGATAATAACCTTAACCCCTTGCCGACCAGCGCACGATGATGTACGTTGGCACAATGACACGGCTGGGCAAATGGGCGTACAGGTATACCCCCTTTAAATCGCGGCATCAATGTCCGCCGGGGGCCCATGATCGTGTCGTGGAGCGGCAGAACGGGGAGATGCCTATGTAAACAAGGCATTTCCCTGTTCTGCCTAGCAACATGACAGAGATCTACTGCTCCCTGTCATTGGGAGCAGTGATCTCTGTCATGTTCTAATGAGACAATCCCCCCTACAGTTAGACTCAGCCCCTAGGACACACTTAACCCCTTGATCGCCCCCTAGTGTATAACTCCTTCCCTGCCAGTGTCATTTACACAGTAATCAGTGCATTTTTATAGCACTGATCGTTGTGTAAATAACAATGGTCCCAAAATAGTGCCAAAAGTGTCCGATGTGTCCGCCATAATGTCGCAGTCACGATAAAAATTGCAGATTGCCGCCATTATTAATGAAAAAAAATAAGAAAAAATTTGTAGACGCTATAAATTTTACGCAAACCAATCAATATGTGCTTATTGTGATTTTGTTTAACCAAAAATATGTAGAAGAATACATATTAGCCTAAACTGAGGAAAAATGGCAATGGCGGTTAGCAGTTTAGATGTGTGGTACTATTTAATAGCTGTACTTTTTTTGATTCTTTGATTTATTGTATATCTTATATTGTTCATGTTGTAATTTTTGTATATTGTAATGCCTAAACAGTGCCTGATAAGTACTATTCCCCTGAGGAAGCCACTGGATGTGGTGAAACATGTTGAGAAACAAGTCTTTCAGTCGCACCTCTTGAAGCTGTACTGTAATATTGGATGATTTTTTAAATGAATATGTCTTTTATCAATCAATTTTTCCAAATACAATGACATTTTTGATATAATCTATGTGTTACCTACTGCACCTTTAAAGTCCCATTCTTCCATGTTTTCTTATATAGTTACACAAAACTTTGTTCCCATCTGGGAACTGCAGGCCGCTGTCTGGGGGCAGGTCCAGCATTTCTGGCGGGAGGAGGGGGGGTGGTGATGATGTTAGCAAGAGCAGTTTGGCCCCTTTTCTGCTCTCCATTCTGACAGCATCCCCCGCAGCAGCCATCGGGAGAGGAGCCAGCAGAGTTCTGGAGGATGGGGGGGCCAGGAGAGAGCACGGGGGCAACAGAAAGAAGCTGGCTAAGAGGAGCGGAGGGGTGGCTGCATATGTAGGAACGAGAGATGTGCAATTTGTTTCAGTCCGAATACAAATTCTGACAAATTTTTGGTTATTCGGAGATTCGGATCCAAATCTCTGAATGAAATAGTAACAACTAGTAACGAATTTTATTGTAATCTGTAAGGCCTCATGTACACTGCTGCTGCAAAATGGACGTTTAGGAGTAGTTGGGCATTTTTTTCATCTGCCCCTGAACTATCCTCTATGTTATCTTATCAGTACATGTACACAGGTTCGTTTTTAGTCGATTCTAGGCGGTTGAGTTTAAAGGCCTTTTTTGGAAAGCAAAAAAATGAATTCAGACGCTGAGTTTAGAGGCATGTCAAGCGCCAAACGCTTCTAAACGGTTCTAAACGCGGCTAAATGCGTTAACTTGCGTTTAGCCACGTTTCGTTTACAGGCATTTTTCCTTTTTGGCTATTTTGAAAAAAAAAAAAATGTTTTTCAAACACTTCTAAACGCAAACACGGCAAAACGCTGCTGAACGCGGCATGTAAACGCGACAAAACGGACGTTTCAAACGTGGGTTACTATCTGTCAAGTTAAATCGTTTAGGAGAGGTTGTAAAAACGTCCCGTGTACATGAAGCCTAAGGGCCGGTTCACACGGGGGCGACTTGTCAGGCGACCTAGCCGCCTGACAAGTCGCCTCCCGTTCTGTACAATGGAACCGTTCTAATCAGAGCGACGCAAGTCGCTCCGACTTAGAAGAAAGGTTCCTGTACTACTTTGGGGGCGACTTGCATAGACTTCTATACAGAAGTCGTCTTGCAAGTCGCCCCGGCAGTCGTGTGCAAGTCGTGCCGCGTCTAGTGTGAACCGGCACTTAAAACTTTGTTTTGTTTATTAGTTTGTAAACAGATTCCAACTTTTCAGAACAATTAGAATTCGGATCGGTCGAAAAGCGATGGACCAATTTGAATTCTGTATGAAGAAATAGCTGGCCGTTAAGCAGCGGGCCAAGAAGCTGGCCGCCCGCGTCTTTAACAACCGATGACTTGTTATCTGTCAGCTCACTTCCCCACCGACAGATTAATGTAAAGAAAACAATGCCAGCAATAGAAAATGTTACAAAGAAAAAAAAAACGGCGTAGGGTCCCCCCCCCCTCAGTCCATACCAGGCCCTTCGGGTCTGTTATGGATTAAAAAAAAAAAGCATACAGCGTAGGGTCCCCCCTAAAATCCATACCAGAGCCTTATCTGAGCATGCAGCCCAGCAGGTCAGGACGGGGAAGGGACAGGCAAGCGCCCCCCCGAAGCATAAGAGGCCACATGCCCTCAACATGGGGGGGGGTGCTTTGGGGCAGGGGTGGCACTGCGCCCCCCACCCCAAAGCACCTTGTTCCAATGTTGATGGGGACAAGGGCCTCTTCCCGACAACCCTGGGCTGTGGTTGTCAGGGCCTGCGGGCTTATTGGAACCTGGAAGCCTCCTTTAACAAGCGGGTCCCTAGATTCCCCCCCCCATGTGAATGGCCATGGGTATGGGCTTTATTTAACATCCCAGGAAACGGATATACTGCAATGTATTCATATACTGAATAAGCAGAGATTAAAGGCATGATCTACTGTTGTCTTAAAAGGCCACATGGAAAAAACTTTAAAAGAACGAGTCCATGTTTATGAAGGAGTTTAGAGCTGCAGCATTTTAGTACTTGTTGAAAAATGATTGGGAAAAAAAGAAATCGCAATGGTTGGCGACTACTCAGATATGATATTCGACTTACAGCTGCAAGAGTACCTGTAATGTAGTCCTACATAGAATGTTGTGAAGAGTGTCGGAATACACTGTATTTGGTTCTTCCAAACATTCAGTTTTAAATATTTAGCAAGTGTCATTTTGAAGGTCTTCTTTAATCTTGCATGATGCCTTACTGTTTGTCTACTACCATAGTAGCAACTAGGTGTGGCAGGCACAAGTGACACTTAGAAACTCACAATATCACTGTGATGCCAAACTCGTTCACGATTCGATCTCCATATAGCAACCGTGCAGAAAATAAGCATTTTCAAGTCATCAACAGCAAGGGCTATGTCACACCGGTGATCCTGTTGCTGGTAACACCTCACCCACGTCAGAATAATATAAATGTAACCTTTACTTTACCTAATGGAGGGCTCAGCTGTAGGTAGATGGAGGCTGCAGTATATCCTCCAACCTGAAGGTGGCTTAAGCCCATTGAGGACTAATTGTCCCCTTCTAAGGGCTCCAGGCTGTCATCTTGGAGAGGTTGGCTATCCAATTCTGCAAGATTTAGGCAGCCATCTTGACTATAATTCCATAAATAGGAGATTCTTCTTCATTTGGTGTGCCTGGAGTGTGGGGGTAAGATGGGGACAGACCCCCTGCTGAGTCGGGAGAGAGTAAAAGTAGCATTAAGGGAGGGGTACCTGTTGAGGTGGGAAAAAATAGGTTTCCCATTACAAGGTCTTTGCTCTGGTGGCCAGAAGATAGCTGTAGGGAGCTTTGGAGATCACAGTACCACCAAGAAATATCAAAGCCCCCTTCAAGGGAAGTGGCATTCTGTGGTATGTAAGCACTTGATTTATTACCATTGGAAAGTGCCTTGTGGATACACAGTACAGTGGAACCTTGAATTATGAGCATAATCATAATCCGTTCCAGGAGAATGCTTGTAATCCAAAGCACTCGCATATCAAAGCGAGTTTCCCCATAGAAGTCAATGGAAACGAAGAGAATTCGTTCCGCATTGACTTCTATTACATTCAATACCGCATGTGGCCAGAGGTGGGGGGGGGGGGGGGGCGCCTGAGAGCCTCGGAAATACTCAAGGACAGCTCGGCTGAACTCGGAAAGCCTCGGAAACACTCAGGAACTGAGTGTTTCCGAGTATTTGTGAACGACTCCGAACCGTTCCAAGTTTTCCCGGCGCCCCCGCACCTCTGGCCAAATGTGGTACTGCATGCCCCATTAGCTTGAATTCTGCTCGTTTTGCGAGACAACACTCGCAAACCGAGTCAGAATTAAAAAGAAAAAAGTTGCTCGTCTTTCATAAAGCTCGTTACTCGTAAACCAAGGTTCCACTCTATCCTCTTCTGCCTAAGTGCTTGACTTGTAACATATATGGTGCTAATGTTGTAAATAGCCTTCTTTCTGTTGTCATTCAACTTCTACAATATAAAAAAAGTTTAAGTATACATGTGAGAGTTTACTCAATTCTCAGGTACACCAGTTACATCCTGTCTACACAGCTCACTAGCTGAAACACTGCAGAATCGCAATCACTAGTGAGGGAGTACAGAGCAGGGAAGCAAGATAATAACACCTTAGGGTGAAGAAGACTGATATTACATTATTTTATTATTTTGCATTATTTTACTGACATTACTATGGCATTGCATTACTGACAATTGCGTGGCCATGCGACGCTGTACTCAAATAAAAATCCCCCCCACAAATAGAGCTTTCTTTTGGTGGTATTTGATCAGCTCTGCGTTTTTTATATCTTATGCTATAAACAAAAAACGACCGATAATTTTGAAAAAAAGAACAATATTTTTTTACTTTCTGCTATAAAATGTATCCATTCAAAAAAAAAAATGTTAAAAAAAAAAACGAATTTCTTCATCAATTTAGGCCAATATGTATCGTGCTACATATTTTTGGTAAAAAAAATCCTAATAAGGGTATAATGATTGGTTTGCGCAAAAGTTTTAGCGTCTACAAACTGTGGGATATATTTCTGGAATTTTTTTTGCTTTTTTTTTTACTAGTAATGGCGGCAATCTGCGATATTGCGGAAGGAAAATTGGACACTAATACAGTGATCAGTGCTAAAAATATGCACTTTCACTGTACTGAAACTGGGTGGGAAGGGGTTAACATCAGGGGCAATCAAAGGGTTAACTGTGTGCCTAGCTGGCGATGTACTGTAGTGTGGAAGGTGCTTTTACTAGAGGAAGGCATGGATCCATGTCCCTGCTTTGCAGGAACACAGGATCACTGCCTTCCTTACCGACAGAACAGCAATCTGCCTTGTTTACATAGGAGGACCACAATTTTGCCTGTGTACCAAGCGATCACTGGGTGCCGAGGGAAATTGGGTCTGGCAGTGGGTGCCGGGGGGACATCGGGTCCAGGTATCGGACTCGCGCCCGATACCCGGAAGTGCAGGATTTTCAGCATGGTCGCCCTGTAGCAGTAACACTGCTATAGGGCGACCAGCAAGTGGCTAGCAATACCTGTTCTTCACCGTTTAGAAAAAAACCCTGTTCTTCTCTTAACTGCATATTGAGATGCTTTTCAAAGTATAAGGGTCCTTTCACACTGGTGCGGTTTGCAGGCGCTATTGCGCTAATAACAGCGCCTGCAAACCGACCCGAAACAGCTGCTGCTTTAATATCAGTGTGAAAACCCCGAGGGCTTTCACACTGGAGCAGTGCGCTGGCAGGACGGTAAAAAAAGTCCTGCCAGCAGCATCTTCGGAGCGGTGAAGGAGCGGAGTATATACTGCTCCTTTACTGCTCCTGCCCATTGAAATCAATGGGACGGCGCGGCTATACTGCCGGCAAAGCGCCTCTGCAGAGGCGCTTTGCGGTGGTTTTAACCCTTTCTCGGCCGCTAGCAGGGGGGTAAAACCGCCCCACTAGCGGCCGCATACCGACGGTAAAGCGCCGCTTACAATAGCGGCGCTTTACCGCCGACAACCCCCCCGCCCCAGTGTGAAAGGGCTCTAATTAAAGCCAAAACTTTGATTTTTTATTTTGGGTAAAGTAGGTGAAGCTTAAAAGCACTGTCTTTTTTTTCCCTGCCATTAGGGAGATTCCCCTTCACTTCCAAGACAAAACTTTAGTTAGGGTCGGTTCACACTGGGACGACTTGGGATCCGGCTTGTACGCCCTCAAGTCGCCCCAAGTCGCCCCAGAAAGAGATTCACATTTAAGTGAATGGGAGCGTCTTAATAGACACTACTGAAGTCGCTCCGACTTCAGAGCGTACTCCCTGTACTACTTTGATCCGACTTTGATCCGACTTCAGCCTATTGACTATCATTGAAGTCGGATCAAAGTCGGATCGCCGTCTCGCATGATCCGACTTCGGCATGCGACTTGTGCTCAGATGATCTTGAGGGGGAACTCCGCGCCAAATTTTAAATAAAAATCCGGCATGGGTTCCCCCTCCAAGAGCATACCAGGCCCTTGAGTCTGGTATGGACCTTGAGGGGAACCCCCTACGCCGAAAAGGCGGCGTGGGGGGTGCCCCAATCCATACCAGACCCTTATCCGAGCACGCAGCCCGGCCGGACAGGAAAGGGGATGGGGGACGAGCCAGCGCCCCCCCCCCCATCCTGAACCGTACCAGGCCGCATGCCCTCAACATGGGGGGGGTTGGTGCCTTGGGGAAGGGGGGCGCGCTGCGGCCCCCCCCACCCCAAAGCACCTTGTCCCCATGTTGATGAGGACAAGGGCCTCTTCCCGACAACCCTGGCCGTTGGTTGTCGGGGTCTGTGGGCTTATCGGAATCCGGGAGCCCCCTTTAATAAGAGGGCCCCCAGATCCCGGCCCCCCACCCTATGTGAATGAGTATGGGGTACATCGAACCCCTACCCATTCACCTAGGGAAAGTGTCAATTTAAAAAAAAAACACTACACAGATTTTTAAAGTAATTTATTAGACAGCTCCGGGGGTCTTCTTCCGACTTCGGGGTCTCTCCGGGTCTTCTGCCGGGCTCCTCCGCTATTTTCTGCTCTTTTGCTATAGCGGAGGAGCCCGGTCTGCTGCCTTCTTCTCTTCGGGGGTCTCTCCGGTTCTTCTCCGCGCTCTCCGGATCTTCTGCCGGGCTCCTCCGCTATTTTCTGCTCTTTTGCCGCTCTTTTGCTATAGTGAAGGAGCCCGGTCTTCAATCTTCTGCCCTCTTCTCCTGATGTTGACACGACGCTCTCTGGGGCTGGAATGCACTCTGAGCGCTCCGCTCTGACTTATATAGGTGGTGACCACGCCCCCTTATGCCGTCACAGTCCCTGGGCATGCTGGGACTGTGACGTTTTAGGGGGCGTGGTCATCACCCAATGACCACGCCCCCTTATGCAGTCATAGTCCCAGCATGCCCAGGGACTGTGACGGCATAAGGGGGCGGGGTCACCGCCTATATAAGTCAGAGCGGAGCGCACAGAGAGCATTCTAGCCGGAGAGAGCGTCGTGTCAACATCAGAAGAGGAGGAGAGGGCAGAAGACGGAAGACCGGGCTCCTCCGCTTTAGCAAAAGAGCGGCAGAAGAGAGCGGAGGAGCCCGGAGGAAGATCCGGAGAGCGTGGAGAAGAACCGGAGAGACCCCCGAAGTCGGAAGAAGACCCCCGGAGCTGTCTAATAAAATACTTTAAAAATCTATGTAGTGTTTTTTTTTTAATTGACACTTTTTCCCTAGGTGAATGGGTAGGGGTACGATGTACCCCATACTCATTCACATAGGGTGGGGGGCCGGGATCTGGGGGCCCCCTCTTATTAAAGGGGGCTCCCGGATTCTGATAAGCCCTCCGCCCGCAGACCCCGACAACCAACGGCCAGGGTTGTCGGGAAGAGGCCCTTGTCCTCATCAACATGGGGACAAGGTGCTTTGGGGGGGGGGGGCCCGCAACGCGCCCCCTCCCCCAAGGCACCAACCCCCCATGTTGAGGGCATGCGGCCTGGTACGGTTCAGGAGGGGGGGGGGGGCGCTCGCTCGTCCCCACTCCCATTCCTGTCCGGCCGGGCTGCGTGCTCGGATAAGGGTCTGGTATGGATTGGGGGGGACCCCCCACGCCGTTTTTTTCGGCGTAGGGGGTTCCCCTCAAGGTCCATACCAGACCCAAGGGCCTGGTATGCTCCTGGAGGGGGAACCCATGCCGGTTTTTTATTTAAAATTTGGCGCAGAGTTCCCCCTAAAGATTCATACCAAACACAGTGGCGGGGATCCAAGTCGGATCCCCGTTCATTGAAAGTCGGACACATGTCGCAGGGCAAAGTCGGATCCACAAGTCGCGTTGAAGTCGCGTTGCAAAGTCGCGTTGAAGTCGTGTTGCCCCTGTGTGAATCGAGCCTTATACTTTAAGCATGTTTCACGAAAAGAGTAAACACCCATTATGTGTTAAATCATTTCAACCCCTCTACTAACTTTTTAAGCAGTTGTAGTATTTAAAGAGGAATACCAAGCAAAAAAATGAATCCAGCTTTCTATATCTTAAGATAGCTTACATGCAAAGATAAGGCTATTCAATTAGATTCAGGCTTGTACATATTTGGCCATAAAGAATTATGGCCAAAAGTTTAAAGCCCCATACACTTGGGCCCAATATCGTCCGAAATCAGCCGGTACAGTAGAAACCGTCCGACATTCGGCCCATGTGTACAGGTCCTAGTCCGACAGAAACCTCAAGACCGGCTTTTGTTGAAAGAGCATGCTGGAAAACCAGCAGGCGACGGCCGTGAGCGCTGACCGGTGTGTTCTGGCGGGGGGACCGGTCCCCCTGTCAGAACTCAATGGCTCAGCAGGGAGAACGCTGTACTAACATCACATAATTAGTACAGGGAGCGCCTCAGTTTTTTTTTTGTTCAGTCCGCAGGGTTGAACGAAAAAAAAAAAAAAAACTTAGCGTGTGTACCAGGCATAGGTGGACTGAAACCCGTACACATGATTCGGACTGTCCGGGTGAATCCCGGGCAGATGGCAACCCTAGCAGATGGGCTGAATTTTTAAGGCCTTTACATTACAGTCACGGTTATATACCAAAGCTGTATGTGCCACTATCTGGCCCTCACATGTTCTGCATTCCCTATGCACATCATATTTTGTAGCTGCCATATTTGATCATGCATGGAATGTTTAAATGGAGTCCACTGCATCTGAAGCCTCATAATATTTCACATACACACAGAAATTTGCGGCTGAGGTCTTGGAAAATTGCAAAAAGCCCACAAAAGCATATAAGGCCTCATGCACACGAGACACTGTAAAACGCGCGTTCAGAGGCAGCTGGACACTTTTTTCAACTGGCCCTGAACTCATTCAATGTTATCCTATGTGTCCATGTACACAGTCTTGTTTTTTGGCGTTTTTAGGCAGTTGTGTTTAACCTCGTTTTTCCAGAAGCAAAAAAATCGGTTCAGACACAAAAGTTTTCCACGTTTGAGACGCCAAACGCGGCTAAATGCCGGCACCGCGTTTAGCTGCGTTTGCGTTTATAAGTGTTTTTAAAGGAACCCTATTTTTTGGGCCAGAAAACACAGAAATATGAAGGTAAACTGCAGCAGAGAATGACATTTTGCAACCCGACTTTGAGGCCCCATATCTCGGGGACACTTGGTGCTAGGAACCCCAAATTTGGTGTGCAAACACACAGGAACTAGCACTACAACATATCTAAAGTTGGGGTTCCTAGCACCAAGTGGCCCCAAAATACGGGGCCCCAAAGTCAGGTCGGAAAAAGTCAAGCACTTTTCTGCAGCAGAGAATGACATTTTGTGACCCGACTTTGGGGCCCCATATCTCGGGGCCACTTGGTGCTAGGAACCCCAACTTTGGATATGTTGTAGTGCTAGTTTGCACACCAAATTTGGGGTTCCTAAATCAGGTCGCAAAATGTCATTCCCTGCTGCAGAAAAGCGTTCGGGGAGGGTTTTTGTTATCTTAACTAAACGCTTCTAGACGCAAACGCGTTAAAACGCCGCTAAACGCGCCAAAACGGGCGTTTCTAAACGCTGGTTTCAGCTTTTAAAAACATGTGTTCAGCAGAGTTTGCACTGGCGTCTCGTGTACATGGGGCCTAAGGAAGTCTGTCAGCATGGGGAGGGTTTTTCAGAACAGCATTCTTCATGCCATAGCATTTAGGTGAGGAGGGAGAGGCCCTTTTACCAAAACACAAAAATAGGATTTTTGTGCTCACTGGAATTTCTTTTCTTGGGGTCCATTGAGAAATACAGGAAGTCTTAAATCTTCAGATTTTATTAATGCCTCTAATGCCTACAGAAGGATTGGACAATGGAAAAAACATAAAAAACACAACTATATGCCAGCTCAGGATAACCCCTCCCACCACCAGCGTGCCTTAGCTTTGTAGCAAGGCAGTACAAACAGCATGATCATGAACCCAGAGTGGTGGGATGGACTCCAAGAAAAGTATTTTATGATAAGCACAAGAAACCTACTTACTTTCTCATCCATTCATGGAGACCCCAAGTATTAAACCTTTGGGATGTCCAAAAGCAGTTGAACTGAGGGGTGGGCAACACAGAAAACAATCATTAAAAAGCCCAAGAAAACAGCAGAAAATTGGTGATTGATTGCAGCTCATTGAGACACAATAATTTAGAGACTGCTGAGATGTGCAAAGCAGTCCAACTGGGGGGGCAGAGAAAAAAAACACCAACAGACCCACATAATACAGCAGAACCTGGGACTGCCTGCAGTAAAAATTTCCCACTGGGGAACTGAAGCCAATGAAAGAGGGATGAAAAAATGTCATGTTCTAGTTGAGGGAAAAAAGGCAAAAACTACCTTAGACACGAGGGAAGTCCAGGGCCTCAAGGCCACCCATGTCCCAACACAGAATCAGAAAGGGTTTCTTGCAGAATACGACCGCCAGTTCAGACACTTAACTTGAGGAGATGGCTACAAGAAACACCACTTTGTGGTTGAGAGTAGATAATGGAATGTATCTAATGGGTTCAATCGGCAGTTGGCACTCTACAGAGGGAGATGAGGGAACTGGTGCTCTGCGGAGGTAGAGGTGGGGTACTGGTGCTCTGCGGAGGTAGAGGTGGGGTACTGGTGCTCCGCGGAGGTAGAGGTGGGGTACTGGTGCTCTGCAGAGGTAGAGGTGGGGTACTGGTGCTCTGCAGAGGTAGAGGTGGGGTACTGGTGCTCTGTGGAGGTAGAGGTGGGGTACTGGTGCTCTGCGGAGGTAGAGGTGGGGTACTGGTGCTCTGTGGAGGTAGAGGTGGGGTACTGGTGCTCTGCGGAGGTAGAGGTGGGGTACTGGTGCTCTGCGGAGGTAGAGGTGGGGTACTGGTGCTCTGCAGAGGTAGAGGTGGGGTACTGGTGCTCTGTGGAGGTAGAGGTGGGGTACTGGTGCTCTGCGGAGGTAGAGGTGGGGTACTGGTGCTCTGCGGAGGTAGAGGTGGGGTATTGGTGCTCTGTGGAGGTAGAGGTGGGGTACTGGTGCTCTGCGGAGGTAGAGGTGGGGTACTGGTGCTCTGCGGAGGTAGAGGTGGGGTACTGGTGCTCTGCGGAGGTAGAGGTGGGGTACTGGTGCTATGTGGAGGTGGGGGGGATCGGTGTGTGTGTGGATCTTTCTGCTGATCCCCAGTAAGCAGGTGGACGACAGGTCCGTGACCACTCTACTATGTGGAGCGGACACAGACACAGCCCGCTGTTCTCTATGGGGCTGTTGGATGGAAATGGACCGCCTGTCTGTTTCCATCCGATTGCGATTCGATCCAATCGACGGATGGGGAACAGATCCCCATCTGTCTGTTTTTAGCGGACCGCAACAGTGTACTGTTTGTAGAATTTTGAGAAAAATTATCAATTTGATCAATTTTTAAATAAGGCTGTAACATAACAAAATATGGAAAAAGTGACGTGCTGTGAATACTTTCCAGATGTATTGTATCACAATATATGACCTGTGAGCAATAAGCCTTATACCATAATGTGCAATATATGCAAAAGATAAACTACTAATGCAGTGCACCACAACATAACATATATTACAAAAGAGTTCATGGAATAAAACAAAAAATAAAAATGAAATTCAGAAGGTGAAAAATCTAATATAATCCTCAGTGATACAAGATGAAAAAAATATAAGTTCCATAGAGAATCAAAAGGCAAAGTGACAAATCTTGTTCAGAGGTGCTGTATTCCAAACAATATTGTGACACCCAGTGATATCCTTAACCGATCACCCTAAATTAACTCACCAGAGTTAAGGGTTGGTCCTCTATAACCAGCTGCTGCGTTTGTTATTGTTCCCATTAGAATAGTGGACTCCCAGATGCTGTCTCCCCGTACGATCCTCTCTCAGTGGGTCCTCACATTCAGATCCCAATCAGGCATATAAATCGAGTGAAAAGAGGAGGCTCTCATACCATAAATCCGTAAAATACACAAGCTTTTTTTTAAAGAACTCTTACATTTGCAAAGTGTCAACCCGACACCAGGGAAATCTCGCTTGGTTGCATTACCATTCGTCCCCAGCCGAAACTGCAAGCCGCAGGCACAAACCGAGGAGCGTGGTGACACCAGCGTCCCTGCCCCATATACGCGTTTCGTCATCCGACCTCTTCTCTGAGTTTTATTAAATAACTTGTTCTAAAGCTTGCCTCTTTAATAACTTTAGACAGTAAAGAGCTTTACTTAAAACTCCAAAATTCACACAAAGAATGTAAAAGAAAAGGTCTAAACAGCATGACACCCTTAGTATCACAATAGCAAGAGGCGATATTGGGAACTCCGATACAGAGACCTTAAAATGGTTGTAAATCCTCACTTATACATAGTAAAGAAGAACAGGGCAGAGAGAAGGAGGAAGAGTCTCCAGGAGCCTGACATCGCATCTGTGACCTACTGATTGTGGGTTTAATGCTTTCTAGACTCCTTTAAAAAAATAAAATAACGAATTCACATTTTTTTGCCTTCAAAATATGTGCATTTGTTATTTTATATTCAAAGATGAACCTAGCCTTTGGCTTTCCATACACATCTCAATTTTCTCTCATTCAACCTGGTCAATCAAATAATTGGTCCCCACATTCATACTAACAGCGTGGATGGAAAATTGTCCACTGCCAGCTATTGTATTCAGACAGCCAACAGTGACTGCATCTGATTGGGTGCAGTCACTGTTCCGCCAATAATTTGCCACCTGGGTCAGTCGATTTTTAAATAGACTTTTTTCAAGCCAGATGGTGCTTGCAGGACAAAAATTTATTTTGGCAGATTCATAAGAAACTGACTTTAAATTCAAGGCACAATTGTCCAAACCCCCCCCCCCCCAAAAAAAAAAACAAACAGAGGATGGTGGGTGATTCAATTTGCTAGCTGCCACTCAAAACTGTAGCCCCAATAAATCCATGTTTGTTTGAAGCCAGTGCCTATGGGTCAGTCTGCCCTTTTTGGAAACCTTGTCTGTCAACATTCATTTGTCAAAAACTAAAAGAAGGCTTTCTAAATCCACATTTTTTGTTCAGGACTAGCTGGCCACCTTTCATTTTAGTGCATAGTGATAAACTGTACAAGTCACCTACGACTGGCCAGAAAACAAAAACCAAAAAAAAGTCCACTTCTGAAACATTACTTTTACGCTTCACCACTGATGGGGAAATTTCATATTTTTTTATTATAGTTATCTCACAATATCTGAGAAAGCCTCCAAAGTCTAATCGCCTTAGATGAATTCATGCTAAAGGATTACAAACTGACAAGTCCTTTAAAGGTCATCATGTTACATGCAAGGGGAGTTGGCCATTTCTTTACACACAAGTCTTAAATACTATAGCTATACTTGGAATAAAAGGTCTCATATCAGCGTTTGCTCTCATGCATGCGTCTGAATCACCTGTGCCACGCCGTAGGAAAAGCGGGCAGGACTCTGTGGCAAAACAACATCTTTACTTAAGTACTTAAGATGTTATATTTTCTAATATTATTACACTTGTTATCTATCTGTCATCACTTAATTAAAGGTTATACGTACAAGTGTTTGCTTGATCTCTCTTTGCACATCTGGAATACAACCCCAAAAACAAACTATCACATAACCATGATAAAATAACCACTTTCACGAGTTTCATGTTTGTCCGCATTTGAACTGAAAATGTAAAAATTATTCTCCTGACATATAACTATACATATAATGACAAAACAGAAATCAAATTCTTACAGCCACTGTTACTAAAATAAATGCTTCAGACACAGGGGGTCCTTGCAAAGAAAACATTTAATTCAAACCTCTCCTTTTAAAGAAGTAAGACTGCTGGCTGAAAATCCTGCAAAATCTGACTTTTGGAAGTGTTGATTTTCTCTATCCCCCCCCCCCCCACAGTAGTTTCTTCCTTTAGCCCCATAAAGCCTGTCTGACAGGTCCCCCCTCCTACACCCGACACGGAGAGGGGACATTGAGTATTTTCCTGTGCACACACAGTAATCCTGCCAGCCACGGCTCCCAGCAGTATAATAAAAGTTCTCCGGGCCCCATGACTAAATTTTTGGGAGCAGGTGGAGCAATACTCCATGTCGCCTACCCTGGTGTATCGAAATAGAAGAGTGTAGAATCTTTATTTAATTGTTGTGAGCCATGACATGTCTAATTACTTTGCCTGTACCTAAAAAGAAGTTTAGTCCCCTCTCTGCCCCCCAGGCCCCCTGCTGAACTGTTGGGGCCTGGACCCTGTACAGGAGAGCTGACTGTATCCCCCTATTGGCACTAAACCGCACTACTTGCACCGATGGTTACAAATGTGGGAATACAGTGGTTTGGAAACAAATATTTATCATTAGAGTTGAACAGAATATTGGATTACTGGACGATTACCAAAGATGCTGGCTTCCTGTCTGTATTCCACGCGGGGGGGGGGATTACTGCATATAGTACCAAAAATACCAATACCATGCAATGGTACTGGGCTATGTGGGCTAAACCAAATTAGTAATATTGTATCATTCTTTTTTATGCCAAATCTCTACATTTCAATATTCCAAACCATGGACATACTGTGGTATCTCCACTTGCTGTGAAAATGGGGAAAAAGGAGAACAGTAGAATTTGGTGACTCCTTCAGCCTCTGCACATTAGGGGAAATTGAACACATACACACCAGCTTTTACAATGGTATGTTTTGGGCACTGGGGATTGACAGACAAGGTGTTTCTCATTGGACTGGAGCTCCTTTTTAAAGTTTATTTTAAAAGGAATAAAAATCACTAGGCGCACTACTTACAGTAGACGGTCAGCCTGATGGTAAGTTGTGTGCGCGTGTCGAGATGCAAGTTTTTTGCTAAACAAGTGTATAGTCCCGTCTGGGTCCGTATGATCCTGGGAAAGATGTACATTTGTCCTGTGTCCAGCTGAGAGTTATTGTAGAACCAGATATACTCGCATGGAGGGTTAGAAGACGCTGTGCAGTTCAGGATGACTTTCTCCATCTCGTTGGCAGCAAAACCGTTCTCACTTATGGCGTATGGCTCAATGGTAATAGTAGGCTCATCTGGACCATCTAAAAATGACAGAATCCACACGTATAAAGTCAGCAACTAGTTCCTTTTCAGCTCTGGTATTTTAGTCATAAGGGGTCATTCTGTAACAGGGAGACCGTGCAGAGATCGTATGCAATTTTAGATCAATTGTTGAGACAAATGAGAACTTCACTTTTATGAAACAAACAAAAAGCAAATAAAAATGTATAATAGCATTTACAATCACAATGCACAAGCCATATAATAATTTAATGTTATTAAAAAAATACCTTTCCTTTTCAATCTGAAGCAACTGTTATTTTATATAAAATGCAATGTAAAATGGCAACTTGCAAGCGTTCAGTACAAAACACCCACAGAAGTGTCATTTTCTGCTTGTGTGGTTGACTCGCTGATTTTCCAAAGTCTGGATGAAGTTTTAGGTATCCCCTGCAATAGTGATTTTTGTTCAACCCTATACTTTACAAGGTTTAAATACTTCTAAAATTGGTGCTGCTTTTCTCATCAGAACACTAAAGCTGGAGATCCCAGAAAAATTTCTAACCATGTGTATCAATGCCTGTTCAACAGAAGCTTCCAAGATGCCTGTTCAACAGCCTTTCTAAGATGGCCACAATGTGCCGCCCTCGCACATGTGTGTGACGTTGTCACCCTGGCCATTTTGGCCATGTCAGGCACGTGTGACAGCCTGGGGATTCACCAGTGGGGGCTGCTGTGTGCCTTCGGAAGACTGGAAGCTGTATGGGGATTGTCTAGCCAGTGGGCCACCCCTTTGTGGTAATGTGACTTCCACCGGGAGCCTCCCCCTTCCTTTTTCTTGATCTTTAAGGGGCTTCTCCTGTGGTATAGCGGAGATTGCTGGCTTTTAGTGGTGGCGGTCAGTCATGCTGCTAGATGGCTCCTTCGCAGATTTTTGTTACGGTTGGTGTATTTTTGTGTTAGTAATTAATGATTGTTTTTGGTTAATATTTTTGAATAGTTGGGGAGGGGGGTTAAACAAATATTTTTTTTTTTTTTATATTCGCATGGTTTGTTAATTTTTAATATTTTTTTTTTCATGTTGTTTCAGCTTCTGTGGGATCCTTGTGGTTATATGCTGACCTTCCCCTCTCAGCTCGTCTCGCTCTGGGTTGGGAATACATGAAATGTGATGTTTTTAGACTTTGAAGGCAGGCTATTTTTTCTTATATCCTTTGCATCATTCATCTACTACTTCATTTTGTAGCTATGTCACTGTGATGTAGACACATGTAAATGTGGTGGGCCATATACCCGTTTATTATTACAATTCTTCATTTTCATCATGGAGGTCCATCTCATTGCCCCTGAGGAAGAGCAAGTCTTGAGACGCATCAGGCATGTGGGCATGATATAGTTTTCAGAAGTAGTACTGGCACATTTGTAAAGTTTTGGACTTATTTGCTGCCCTTTGTGCCATGTCTATGGGTATATGATATGATATTTTAATACTATCAAAATATGAGGTGCAATAATGTATGGCCTGTGCAAATGGACTTGTGTTTTAACTTTGAAGTTATAAAGCAGGCATGTCCAAAGTCTGGCCCCCGGGCCAGTTGCGGCCCATGTTTCAGTTTAATACAACCCCCCTGGTAATTTGGATATCTATCTATCTATCTATCTATCTATCTATCTATCTATCTATATCTTTTGTGGCCCCCAGGGCCACAAAAGATACAGTGTATACTGTCTTTATCGGCGCTGCCTGGGAGGGAACAGGGAGGGGGTGAGACAAGTCAGATTACATACAGGAGAATCACCTGTTTACTCGGCGGTGTCTGTAATAGGAAGTCCCTTCTCCTGGGCTGGCATTGGACGACCGTGCTGTCTATCATAGGAGGCAGAACTTTGCATTAAAGAGGCCGCCAAGCAAACAAGAGATTCTCCTTGTATGTAATCTGTCGGCGCTCGTCCCGCCCCCCTCCCCGCCCCCTCCGAGGCTGCAGATGGACATCGATCAGGTTGCACTGATGGCAATGGTGAGGCTGCATTCAGGGCCATGGTGAGGCTGCATTCAGGGCCATGGTGAGGCTGCATTCAGGGCCATGGTGAGGCTGCATTCAGGGCCATGGTGAGGCTGCATTCAGGGCCATGGTGAGGCTGCATTCAGGGCCATGGTGAGGCTGCATTCAGGGCCATGGTGAGGCTGCATTCAGGGCCATGGTGAGGCTGCATTCAGGGCCATGGTGAGGTTGCATTCAGGGCCATGGTGAGGCTGCATTCAGGGCAATGGTGAGGCTGCATTCAAGGCAATGGTGAGGCTGCATTCTGGGCACTGATTATGCTGCATTGATGGGCACTGACCCTTATTTTGCTTCACAGTTCTAAAGTGAAGGTGCGTATTATACGCCGATTAATAGGGTTTATCCAAATAACATGCACAAGCTCATCCTTAGTCCTGAGCGGCGCATGGGGATTCATTGGGGGCCACAAAAGATATATATATATATCTATAGATATGGGGCGGCACAGTGGTGTAGTGGTAGCACTCTCGCCTAGCAGTAAGAAGGGTCACTGGTTCGAATCCCAACCACGACACTACCTGCTTGGAGTTTGCATGTTCTCCCTGTGCCTGCGTGGGTTTCCTCCGGGTACTCCGGTTTCCTCCCACACTCCAAAGACATGCTGGTAGGTTAATTGGATCCTGTCTAAATTGTCCCTAGTATGTATGAATGTGAGTTAGGGACCTTAGATTGTAAGCCCCTTGAGGGTAGGGACTGATGTGAATGTACAATGTATATGTAAAGCGCTGCGTAAATTGACGGCGCTATATAAGTACCTGAAATAAATAAATAAATAAATATAGATATATATCTATATCTATAGATATATCTCTATCTATCTATCTATATATATATATATATAGATATCTATATATATAGATATATAGATATCTATATATATATAGATATATAGATATATATATATATCTATATATATCTCCAAATAACACAACCGAGCTCATCTCTTCACCACACACAGCCACAAAGGCAAGAGAATTCTTGTTGGGCAGTGTATTAGTGCTGGGACAAACACACTTAGACCGAATTTGAATGGTTCAAAGAACGTCAGGCAAAATGGTCGGCGCTCATTCATGTTCACTTCATCAAATCTGGCCCGCTTTGAAAAAAGATTGGACACCCCTGTAATAAAGCTTTGTTAAACTTTTTTGCGTTGTTTTTGATTTGGTGCCCTAAAAAATCCCTGCCACTCATCATAGAGTGTTTATATAACTTTGAGATGTCCGCACTATGATTTTTTTGTTTCAATTCCTGTTCAACAGAAGTCAGTAGTTAGATCAACTTTTGTTAAACAGGTCTGTTGAAAAATGTTTGTCGATCAGCCAGCTGCAGCTTCTGATGAGTGAATTCTAACAGCACAGAGTCCTGCTGTCAGAATACATGACATATTTCTTCTTTTTAAATAGCCTTATTGGAATGTCTCACCCATGATATCTCCACCCAATATGTGAGTCCATACATCATCCATTATTGTTGTCATACACGTTATAGTAAATGATTTTTGCTACATGAGTTTATATACTTTGCATTTGATTCTTTGTCACTATTATATCTTAGATGTATGATTGACCCCCTGATTAATAACCCTGAAGAAGACACAGATACTCTGAAACTCGTCGGGTGAAACACAATCTCATAGTAAATCATTGCGGTGATCTTGTGTTTAGTGTGTAGCTATTGTAACCAATAGACTTTTTTCTGCATCTATTATGTTTGATAAAATATATGTTTTTTTTCTACAAACTATGCCAGTGCCTTTAAAGTCCACCCAGAAGGGATTTTTTTTTTTCTCAACAAAATTGGAGTTACACTTGTTTTGTCTATCCCCCTGGATCTGCTGGTAAGAAATTGTATTTTTGTACTCAGTGTAAAATCTTTTTTTCTGAGTCCATTGAAGGACACAGCTTAACGATAATTGAGCAGCATAGGATTTTACCACCACCTGCAGGAGAAATGAACACTTGGCACATAGAAAATAAAGGCCAGCCCCCAAGGCTATATCCCCTCCCACCTTACAACTTGCCAGTGGTAGCAAGCAGTTCAAAAAGAAAACAAGAACATATGAGATGAAGGATGTGTTCCTCAATGGACCTAGAGAAAAAGATTGTCCATTGAGGGGGACAGCTTTGTGATAATTAAGTAACATTGGGATGTCCAAAAGCAGTCCAAACATTGGGGAAGGCACACCAAAACAATGCAGATGATGACCAGCCCAATAAGAAAAAAAACTCTTAAGGAGAAAACAAAAGACATGGAACAGATGCCTGCAGAACTTTTCGTTCAAACTAGCATTTGCAACGCAGATCCCTTGACCTTGCAAAACCCAAATGAAAATGAACAGAAGACCAGGTTGCAGATCTAAGTCACAGAAGCCTGACAGAAAAATGCCCAAGAGGTACTCAATTCTCTAGGCTAGGGCTTTACCGGGAAAAGAAAACACTTGATCACAGAATGTCTAGGCTAAACAACAACCTGTTTAATCACTGAGAAATAGTGCATCTATTGGAATAACAAACAGGGATTTTGTCTGCCTAAAGAAACGGGTCCAAAAGATAAATCCTAACATCTCTCATCATGTTCAGACAATGGAGAGAGATCTCATTGGGATGAACCAGAATTGTTAAGCAAAGACCAACTTGGGCAAAAAGGAGGTCCTTGGTTTTAAACAACCTTGCTTTTTTTTAGAAATCAAACCGGGCTTCCTATGGAGAAGAGACGCTTGAGAGGGGATATGATTTCAATTTACAAATACCGGACTGGAGACCCCTCAATAGGGATAAAACTTTTTCGCAGAAGAGAGTTTACCAAGACTCGTGGCCACTCATTAAAATTAGAAGAAAAGAGGTTTAATCTTAAACTACGTAGAGGGTTCTTTACTGTAAGAGCGGCAAGGATGTGGAATTCCCTTCCACAGGCGGTGGTCTCAGCGGGGAGCATTGATAGCTTCAAGAAACTATTAGATGAGCACCTGAATGACCACAACATACAGGGATATACAATGCAATACTGACACATAATCACACACATAGGTTGGACTTGATGGACTTGTGTCTTTTTTCAACCTCACCTACTATGTAACTATGTAACTATGTAACTATGTAAGGTAAAATGCTGATAACTGGAGCCCCTTATTGCTGAAGAGATTACCATAAGAAAGATTACCTTAAAGAATAACATTGTCAAGGAAATTTCCTGAATAGTTTCAGACTGGGCTTTTGCAACACTGACAATGCTAGGTTTAAATTCCATAAATAGAATGGAACAGGGGGAACATTGTGTGCAACCCCCCGAAGAAAATAAAAAAATTGCTAACTAGAAGCAAGAGGATGTTGAAAATCTACAGACCGGGTAGACACCTGATCTTTGATGGTGCTAAGGACTATAATGTTGTAATACCCCTTAGAGGAAGAAGAGAATATATAGCAAACTGAAAAGACATGTCGGGGAAAAACCCAAAGATTCACAACAGCAAAAAAAAAAAAAAACCTTTCCACATCCAATGATATATATTATGGAAAGTATATAAGCTTTAGGCCTCTGTCTTCCAGAACCGGGATTCAAGTGTCAAGTTGTCAAAGCAAACAATTAAAAAAAGCAGGGAGGAAGATCAGTCCTTGGAATAACAAATTTGGCCAATCTGGTAAAGGGCACAGAGGGCAGGATAACAGACAAACAATGTCGAAGTATCACACTCTGCAAGGCCAATTAAGAGCCATGAGAATGATTAAAATACAAGATAGTAGCTTCTGCACAGGAAACATAGATAAAGGGCATATTAATCCCATGGTGCTACCATGGCATCCACTGCATCTGCCATCAAGTCACTCGACCTGGAGACAAATCTGTCCAGCTTGTTGATAAATTGAGATGCTAGCAGATACACATACGGCATCCTCCATAACACAGTTATGTCTTGAAACAGCTACTGATGGAGAGACCCCTACTCTATTCCATCTAACGTATGTGCAATCATCCAGACTTTGCAAGAGATACTGCAACCTGAATGTCAACACCAGCAGCCAGCAGATCCTTTCTTAATAATTTAGACCAGTCAACTAAAGTCAGGAAAGAGCGCAGAGGGGATCATGGGTTGAATGGCAGATCCCACCAAGGAACATAATAATCAAGAAATTGCTTCCAACATTTTGTCATTAGGGTCTTTTAGTGTATTAGGGCTATGAGAACCAAGCCCATTCACTGTGGTAGAGGAAGGAATGGTGGAATCCCAGAAATGTTAACCAAAAATTCAGCTGGTAGGATCTCCCACCCTAGAGAAGGGAAGGGTTTTGCGTCCAAAAAAGAAACCTCTGGAGGATCCCTGACAGACGTAGGAATATTAGTCATCTCTGTGGAAGATCTCATTGGGGAAGGCGATGGGAATGGGGTTGATCAGGGGAGCAATAAGACACAAATCCTGAGTAACAGAAGAGAATACCTATACCTAGAGAAAGTGAGAGTAATGAGCACCTGAAGAATAAAAAAGGGTGAGCAAGATGGCCTCCGCCACAGATGATTCCAACTGGGATCTATACAAAGTGCAAAATTAACTAATTTTCCCCCTACCTATGCCTGAAGTGACTTTGTGTATATACATTACAATAACTTGCTGCTATAAAAGCTCAGAGAACAGCATGCTGAAATTAAAAATGCGTACAGCCTGCGAATGAGGCATGTGTTCCTTCAATTAGCAGGAACAGACCAGAAGATCAGATGCAAAATTGTCCAGTGCAAGCTGCAGCCAAACTAGGCAACTAAGACAAACCCATAAAGAATAATTTATATCCTTCATACACACTTGTCCAGCATGTTGTATTTGATGCTGTGGAAAAACCCACACAAAGACTCAGAAATAAGGCTGGGTTCACACTGGTCCGACAAACGCTCCGACATTGGGAGCTCATGTCGCATGACGTGTGAAATTTAATGTTTCCCTATGGGAGCCGTCCTAACTGGTCCGACACAAGTCGTTCCGACTTTAGAAATGCTCCCTGTACTACTTTGGTCCGACTTTGATCCTACTTCAGCCTATTGACTATCATTGAAGTCGGATCAAAGTCGGATTGCCGTCTTGCATGATCCGACTTTGGCACGCGACTTGTGCTCAGATGTTCTTGAGGGGGAACTCCGCGCCAAATTTTAAATAAAAAACCGGCATGGGTTCCCCCTCCAAGAGCATACCAGGCCCTTGGGTCTGGTATGGACCTTGAGGGGAACCCCCTACGCCGATAAAAACGGCGTGGGGGTCGCCCCCAATCCATACCAGACCCTTATCCGAGCACGCAGCCCGGCCGGACAGGAATGGGGGTGGGGACGAGCGAGCGCCCCCCCCCCTCCTGAACCGTACCAGGCCGCATGCCCTCAACATGGGGGGTGGTGCCTTGGGGGAGGGGGCGCGCTGCGGCCCCCCCCACCCCAAAGCACCTTGTCCCCATGTTGATGAGGACAAGGGCCTCTTCCCGACAACCCTGGCCGTTGGTTGTCGGGGTCTGCGGGCGGGTGGCTTATCGGAATCCGGGAGCCCCCTTTAATAAGGGAGCCCCCAGATCCCGGCCCCCCACCCTATGTGAATGAGTATGGGGTACAGCGTACCCCTACCCATTCACCTAGGAAAAAAGTGTCAATTTAAAAAAAAACACTACACAGATTTTTAAAGCATTTTATTAGACAGCTCCGGGGGTCTTCTTCCGACTTCGGGGGTCTCTCCGGTTCTTCTCCACGCTCTCCGGATCTTCTGCCAGGCTCCTCCGCTCTCTTCTGCTCTTTTGCCGCTCTTTTGCTAAAGCGGAGGAGCCTGGTCTTCAATCTTCTGCCTTCTGCCTTCTGCCCTCTTCTCCTGATGTTGACACGACGCTCTCTGGGGCTAGAATGCTCTCTGTGCGCTCTGCTCTGACTTATATAGGCGGTGACCCCGCCCCCTTATGCCGTCACAGTCCCTGGGCATGCTGGGACTGTGACGGCATAAGGGGGCGTGGTCATCGGGTGATGACCACGCCCCCTAAAACGTCACAGTCCCAGCATGCCCAGGGACTGTGACGGCATAAGGGGGCGGGGTCACCGCCTATATAAGTCAGAGCAGAGCGCACAGAGAGCATTCTAGCCCCAGAGAGCGTCGTGTCAACATCAGGAGAAGAGGGCAGAAGGCAGAAGGCAGAAGGCAGAAGATTGAAGACCAGGCTCCTCCGCTTTAGCAAAAGAGCGGCAAAAGAGCAGAAGAGAGCGGAGGAGCCTGGCAGAAGATCCGGAGAGCGTGGAGAAGAACCGGAGAGACCCCCGAAGTCGGAAGAAGACCCCCGGAGCTGTCTAATAAAATGCTTTAAAAATCTGTGTAGTGTTTTTTTTTAAATTGACACTTTTTTCCTAGGTGAATGGGTAGGGGTACGCTGTACCCCATACTCATTCACATAGGGTGGGGGGCCGGGATCTGGGGGCTCCCTTATTAAAGGGGGCTCCCGGATTCCGATAAGCCACCCGCCCGCAGACCCCGACAACCAACGGCCAGGGTTGTCGGGAAGAGGCCCTTGTCCTCATCAACATGGGGACAAGGTGCTTTGGGGTGGGGGGGCCGCAGCGCGCCCCCTCCCCCAAGGCACCACCCCCCATGTTGAGGGCATGCGGCCTGGTACGGTTCAGGAGGGGGGGGGGCGCTCGCTCGTCCCCACCCCCATTCCTGTCCGGCCGGGCTGCGTGCTCGGATAAGGGTCTGGTATGGATTGGGGGCGACCCCCCACGCCGTTTTTTCGGCGTAGGGGGTTCCCCTCAAGGTCCATACCAGACCCAAGGGCCTGGTATGCCTCTGGAGGGGGAACCCATGCCGGTTTTTTATTTAAAATTTGGCGCGGAGTTCCCCCCTAAAGATTCATACCAAACACAGTGCCGGCATTGGCGGGGATCCAAGTCGGATCCCCGTTCATTGAAAGTCGGACACATGCCGGCTTCATGTCGCAGGGCAAAGTCGGATCCAAAGTAGGACGGCTGTCGTGTCGCACCAGTGTGAACCCAGCCTAAGGCTCCAAACACTGTAAAACCCAACACAGCCAAGACCTCCATCAGTGATTAACAACAGGTGAGCCTTCAGATAACTTAGACAGGTGAGCACTGCCACAGCTCTGGTCAGGATAACGCCACAAGGAATTGCCAGGTGTACTGGCCTGACCTGAAAAGCAGACTTCTGAGTAACTGGAACACTGGTACAAAAACTGGGAAAACCTGCACTTGTTGGCTACCTGGAGTGACTAAGGATTTTCAATATCCAACATCATTCTACCTGTAAATATTGATAGTAGAAATTTTCCAAAGTAAGCAAAAGATCCAGCAAAGAAGTATAGGAAAACATCCATTCTCTTGGGGACACAAAGCATAACTGGCAAGAAGTGAGGTTGGAAGGGTTACAGCCTCTAGAAGGCTGGCCTTCAGTTTTCCTAGTGTTCATTTCTTCTATAGTCAACAACGTAACCATAATTATCACCAATCTGTGTTCTTCGGTGGATGATAAAGAAAAAACATTTAACCAGTTTACGCCTTTGACAAGATCTAAGGCGTATGTATGTCTAATTAGTGTTAAAGTGGATTTTTGCTTCATCAGTAAAACACAATTCTTGGAGCTCAGTACCCGACACAGTTTTAACCGTGTACCATATGCAGCTACCTTCAGGTGATTGGACACTGGCAAAAAGGAAAGCTGCAGGGAATACCCACTATATAACCTCTCCCAGTCCCAGCAATCCTTAGTTTTGTAGCAATCAATATGGAGATCATGAAGAACACAGGGCAGGGACCGGTGTCCTGTACTATACTGCTAAGTCAAACCCCTTTTCTTAGCCATACAGTATGGGACACAGGATATTTAGTCTTTAACCAAGGGATGTCCAAAAACAGTCTGAGGGGTGGACAACACAGCAAACAAATGCTAAGAGGCCCAAGTAAAAAAAAAAAGGAGCAAGAGGGGCAAACAGAAGAAGCAAGAACAAGCAGGGTACAGTAGCAGCTGAGAGATAACAGTGAATACCACATCCAACCAATGGAAAGAAAACTTCCAAATGTTGTACAAGAGCAGGACAGAGAGAAACTCAAAATAAGTCCTGGTTCAGGTGTATAAAGACGAAGACATCTTAGGAAGAAAATAGGCTATGGCCTCAAAACAACCTTGTCCAGCTTGGAACTTGCCATGCAGAACCAAAGGTAATGAATGAAAAGGCAATCACACATGTAAAGCTAGACAGGGAAAAGTCCGTCATAAATTCCAGGGGCAGTCCAAAGGAACTGACAGAAAACAAGGTTAAGATCCCAGTGAATCACTAGGAACAATTCAGCTAGAACAAATGCAAGTAACACCCTGTACAAAAGCCCTGCCAAAAAGTGAGTGGATTGTGGAGTGGATCTCTAAAAGGAAGTGCTAATGCCAAGAATAGACCCTTGATGGTCCACAAGGTCCAGTGCTGACCCATACCAGACTGGAGAAGCCACTTTTGTCCCACAGAGTACAGTCTGGAAAGGAATCCTGGTTCCATATCAAGAGAAAAACCATTCAAGTGAAGGCAGACTTTGAGAAATCATTCCCTTAGCGTAGGTCGGGATAAACTGAACCTACGAATTTCAGTGCACCCTACTGCATCGACTAGGAATCCCTGGAACTGGAGACAAGCAAGGCAGTTCATGGCTGAACCTGGAAGCTAGGAAGGCCACATTCAGAATATCTGCACCGTGATAGAGTTTCCAAACACCTACAGGGGAGGACCAGCCTCTAAAGTCCTCCAAAGCAGTTTCTCTTCTCTCCCTAATGGTCGATGTAAGTCACCACCATGGCATAGGCAGACAGAATTCACATTGGATGACCTTGCATTTGAGAGGTCCAGCATTGAAGGGATAACCAAACTGCCCTTAGTTCTGGATCATTGTTTGGAAGACAAGTTTTCCCCAACAAGTCCTTTGTACTACTAAAACACTAGAATCAGGTTTGGGTACCCGATTAGATGAAGGATGATCTAGGCTTCCTCCTGAAACTCTGAAGGGTCTCGCAGTCCAATGTACATTGGATAGCAAAGTCTGAGTTAAGCATGCCATCAAATGAAGTACGTCCAACATCCCACTGTCAAAGCAGAGCAAGAACATGAGCTAGTGCCTTGGTCAGACCTCAGGTGCAGTCGACGGGCCCAAGGAAGGATCACACTTAGAAAAAAGGCCAGTTACCAGCAAAGAGATGTAGGAAGCATAGGGTCACTGTGAAAAAAAAAAACGAAAGGCAATAGACATTTTACAAGCTCCACAAAGGGCAGAAAATACCACGTATGAAGGATCAACAACCAGCCTGTTTTTGCTCTTCGGGACTTTGTACCCAATGAAGGGAGTACGGGGAATATGCCCCACATTAAGTCTCAGTCAGCTTCGGTTTGGCCAACCTTCACACTGCTTATTTGTGGTTTCTCTCCCCTGCAATGATTTCAATGGGGGAGAAACAGTATATAAGCATTGCAAAGGTTGGCCAACCTAAAGGGAGCCAAGACCCAATGTCTGAAAGTCCTGGGATTATTATGAAGAAGAGGCCTACTAAGGACTCAGTTTGGTCTAGAATAGTTGATGCAAATAACTCCAGGCTAGGAGAAATGCCCATAGACTGAACCACCTCCAAGTACCACTGCATCAGAAGGAATAGTGTACACTTCAGAATTTAGACTCTGAAGGCAACAGAGATACATAAACACATACATGGTTGACTCAAGAGCCAGATGCAGAGTGGGAGGGATAGATAGATAGATAGATAGATAGATAGATAGATAGATAGATAGATAGATAGATAGATAGATAGATAGATAGATAGATAGATAGATAGACAAAAGTCAACTCAGGCCGGCATACAAACAGTATGCATGTTAAATAGTACCATCAAAGGTATTTAAAGCACAAGCAGTACAACAGGAGAGACAAATGGCTGGTTAATTGTGACAAGGTCCCTGATGGCTACCAAACCAACAGTGAGGAAGTGTAATTTAAGAACACAGGAGGAGATAAAGGCTGTTCATGGCTGATGAACTCCAAGAGTATGTAGGTGAAACGGTACCCAACAAGGGCACTCACGGCCCAATGCAAGGCAGGAGGAACAATGGTCACTTTGATTAGGTCACCAGAGGCCACCGACAGTGTGCAAGTGAGACATTTTCAGCAAAGGATAGTCACAGTCCAATTGAAAAACTGGTAGAGTTAAAGGCTATCTGTGACAAGTGCATCATAGGTCACTGTGAGAACAGAACACCAGTGTGATAGATTTACCAGCATCATTTAAGGACACACTGTAGAGTAGCGGGGTCAAAGGCCTTGCGTAAAAGTGACTTTACAGCAGGGCTTGACAAATTTGCTTGGAATCTAAGAGCCAGCTAAAAAAGTTAGGAGCCAGGTTTTTTTTTTTTTTTTAAACGACCGACCAAGCTTTATTTTCAATATAAAAATTAACCAATCTTAAATTTACACAGAGACAACTAGAACGAATGTGACTGCTTTTATTTCCTGCCATGCAGGGACACAAGACCATATTCTCGCTAAGGATCCAATCAGGTCCGCCTGAAAAACTGACAGGCGAACCTGATCAGACAGCCCGTGTGAAAGGGGCCAAGCAGGGAGATGACAAATAATAAATTCATTTTAATTAACCACTTCCTTCCCGCAGGACGACTATATACGTCCTGTCTTTGAAGAGAAATACCGTTGTTATGGTAGCAGCTAGCTACCATAATCCTGGTATCTTCTTCAAGAGCCGGCGGTTCTCTTTCAGATAAAAGTGGTCTCTGCAGCAGATTAGCAGCGAGATCACTTTTATCGGCGGCAGGAGAGGGGCCCCCCTACTGCCGCTCTCCGGTGCCCTTCACCGCTTACCGTGGCCGTCGGTAATGGCGGAGGCGATCAGGATCTGTCCCTGGCCTGACATGGAGACAAGTGAGAGGAAGATGGCCCCCATCTCCAAGTCATTGCAGGGCGGAAGCGTCAAATCGTCACTTCCACCCATAGCTCTTGAAGGGACATTTTTTTTTTTTTTTTCAAATGACAATTTTTTTTTAATGCATTTTAGTGTAAATATGAGATCTGAGGTCTTTTTGACCCCAGATGTCATATTTAAGAGGACCTGTCATGCTTTTTTTCTATTACAAGGGATTTTTACATTCCTTCTAATAGGAATAAAAGTGACTTTTTTTTTTTTTTTTAAAGAACAGTGAAAAAATAAAAGTTAAAATAAATAAGAAAAAAAAAAAAAATTAAATGTGCCCCATCCCTTGTAATAGAAATAAAAGTGACACAATTTTTATTTTTTTTAAAAAACAGTGTAAAAATAAAAAGTAAAATATATAAGAAAAAATAATAATTTTTTTAAATGCGCCCTGTCCCGTCGAGCTCGCTTGCAGAAGCGAACGCATATGTGAGTAGCACCCGCATATGAAAGCGGTGTTCAAACCACGCGTGAGGTATCGCCACGATCGTTAGAGCGAGAGCAATAATTCTAGTCCTAGACCTCCTCTGTAACTCAAAACATGCAACATGTAGAATTTTTTAAACGTCGCCTATGGAGATTTTAAAGGGTAAAAGTTTGTCGCCATTCCATGAGCGGATGAAATTTTGAAGCGTGACATGTTGGGAATCAATTTACTCGGCGTAACATCATCTTTCAAAATATAAAAAAAAATTGAGCTAACTTTACTGTTTTCTTATTTTTTAATTTAAAAAAGTATTTTTTCCCAAAAAAGTGCGCTTGTAAGTCCGCTGCGCAAATACGGTGTGACAGAAAGTATTGCAATGACCGCCATTTTATTCTCTAGGGTGTTAGAATAAAAAATATATATAATGTTTGGGGGTTCTAAGTAAAGGGAAGGAGATGAGCGAGCAGTGAAAACAGGTAGGGAAAGCTCCATTAGCATTGGTGGATGTCTTGTCATACCAACGGCCACCACCAGAGGGCGCCCGATTGCAGAAGGAACCAGGAACCATAGGATTGCAGTAGGCCGCAAAGCCGGGGCCTCAATTACTGGCACGGCCCAGCGCGATCGCGGCGGGAGGGGGGGGCGAACGGACACAGGATATCCCAGCTGTGCCGCCCCAGGCGCCAGGTCGCTAATTCTAGTCGCAAATGCGACCTGGCGCCCGGGGTTTGTCGAGCCCTGCTTTACAGGGTGGCCCTGCATGTTCTTTAGGCAGGGTTCGGGTACTTTCAATCATGGCTCAGCTGAAGAGTCGACCAATTGGAAAGTTTCAGAAAGGGGCTGCATTGGCTATGGTGCAGCAAGGAATCGTGGCAGAGGAATCTTGTGAAGAAAATACCTCCATTAAAAGAGGTAAGCTTTTCTTAGTAGAGAGAAGCCATCCAAAGCCTAAGGACACTAGCAAAAACTGAGGCTTGCTAGGAGTGGGTGGGATCAATTAAGCCATGTCCCTGCAACTTTCCTTTCTGCCAATGTCCAATCATCTGAAGGTAGCTGCACATAACCCATGGTTAAAAACTGAAGAATGCGCATCCTGTATAATAGGACTAAATAATTAAGAATCACATCCATGATGTAGTCTGTCACTAGCATTAACACAGCAAATTTTGTTTTCCCCCCATGGTTTTAATACCCGTCAATACTGCCAGTAGATCCATTCATTTACCATTTTCTGTAACAGGCCAAGGTGTTAGTTTCTTTGTCTCTTAGGTAAAAGTTAAACAAACACTGCTGTGTAATTTGTTTTGTAAAGATTTTATTAATTAATTTTAAGTTTACAAAGCATACATTGACAACTACACAGGAGACAATTTGAGAGAAAATCTATGAAAACATCATAAAAACATATATTCTGTAAACCATAAAGTAGAGCAAGAAGCCAACTTTGGGGGTTAAGGGGGATGCATGGAGGTGCGTCGTATTAGGTTAAAGTGGATGTAAACCCAATGTCATCCTTTCTAAACTACTGCCATGGGGGTTATCTATAAGCATATACATGCCTCCTCCATGTATCTTTACCTGTCAAATGTCTCCCCTCTGTCTGTTATTAGACCAGAAAAACTGCATATTCTGTGGGCGGGTCTGTTGTCTGGAGCTCGGTGGGTGGAGTCGTGATGTCAGTAGACTCCCAGCCCACCTCTACACTCCCCTTGTCAATATTCATTTTCTCTGTGTATTTCTAACACTGAACTTCTGCTGAACTTCTGCTATGATCTCTAACATCCAGTGAAAAGACAGGAAAGTAACCACATGACTTCAGCATGCCAAATCATGGTGAGGTGTGGAACAGCCAATCCTTGCAGAGCTGCTGAAGAAAGGAGTGGGGGAGGGAATTAAAAAATACTGCATGTCTCTTAGGCTAGTGCACGAGATATGTAAATCACCTGTCACTCACAGCAAGGGGGAGTATTTGACAAAGTTTTTCTCAGTTTGTCAAGATTTATCTCACTGAACAATAAAAGAGGATTGCTCAGAGATGGATTAACTCTGTGTGGCAAGACTGGGCTCAAATAGTCACATAGTTACATAGTAGGTGAGGTTGAAAAAAGACACAAGTCCATCAAGTCCAACCTATGTGTGTGATTATGTGTCAGTATTTCATTACATATCCCTGTATGTTGCGGTCATTCAGGTGATTATCTAATAGTTTCTTGAAGCTATCAATGCTCCCCGCTGAGACCACCGCCTGTGGAAAGGAATTCCACATCCTTGCCGCTCTTACAGTAAAAGAACCCTCTACGTAGTTTAAGGTTAAACCTCTTTTCTTCTAATTGTAATGAGTGGCCACGAGTCTTATTAAACTCTCTTCTGCGAAAAAGTTTTATCCCTATTGTGGGGTCACCAGTACAGTATTTGTAAATTGAAATCATATCCCCTCTCAAGCGTCTCTTCTCCAGAGAGAATAAGTTCAGCGCTCGCAACCTTTCCTCATAACTAAGATCCTCCAGACCCTTTATTAGCTTTGTTGCCCTTCTTTGTACTCGCTCCATTTCCAGTACATCCCTCCTGAGGACTGGTGCCCAGAACTGGACAGCATACTCCAGGTGCGGCCGGACCAGAGTCTTGTAGAGCGGGAGAATTATCGTTTTATCTCTGGAGTTGATCCCCCTTTTAATGCATGCCAATATTCTGTTTGCTTTATTAGCAGCAGCTTGGCATTGCATGCCATTGCTGAGTCTATCATCTACTAGGACCCCCAGGTCCTTTTCCATCCTAGATTCCCCCAGAGGTTCTCCCCCCAGTGTATAGATTGCATTCATATTTTTGCCACCCAAATGCATTATTTTACATTTTTCTACATTGAACCTCATTTGCCATGTAGTCAGCCACCCCATTAATTTGTTCAGGTCTTTTTGCAAGATTTCCACATCCTGCGGAGAAGTTATTGCCCTGCTTAGCTTAGTGTCGTCTGCAAATACAGAGATTGAGCTGTTTATCCCATCCTCCAGGTCGTTTATGAACAAATTAAATAGGATTGGTCCCAGCACAGAACCCTGGGGAACCCCACTACTCACCCCTGACCATTCTGAGTACTCCCCATTTATCACCACCCTCTGAACATGCCCTTGTAGCCAGTTTTCAATCCATTTACTCACCCTATGGTCCATGCCAACGGACCTTATTTTGTACAGTAAACGTTTATGGGGAACTGTGTCAAATGCTTTTGCAAAATCCAGATACACCACATCTACGGGCCTTCCTTTATCTAGATGGCAACTCACCTCCTCATAGAAGGTTAATAGATTGGTTTGGCAAGAACGATTCTTCATGAATCCATGCTGATTACTGCTAATGATATCATTCTTATTACTAAAATCTTGTATATAGTCCCTTATCATCCCCTCCAAGAGTTTACATACTATTGATGTTAGGCTAACTGGTCTGTAATGCCCAGGGATGTTTTTTGGGCCCTTTTTAAATATTGGTGCTACATTGGCTTTTCTCCAATCAGCTGGTACCATTCCAGTCAATAGACTGTCTGTAAAAATTAGGAACAACGGTCTGGCAATCACCTGACTGAGTTCCCTAAGTACCCTCGGATGCAAGCCATATGGTCCCGGTGATTTATTAATGTTAAGTTTCTCAAGTCTAATTTTAATTCCGTCCTCTGTTAACCATGTAGGTGCTTCCTGTGTTGTGTCATGAGGATAAACACTGCAGTTTTGGTTACTGAAGCCCCCCGATTCACTTGTGAATACTGAGGAGAAGAATAAATTCAATACCTTTGCCATCTCCCCATCCTTTGTAACCAGATGTCCTTCCTCATTCTTTATGGGGCCAATATGGTCTGTCCTCCCTTTTTAACTGTTTACATACTTAAAGAATTTCTTGGGATTTTTTTTTGCTCTCCTATGTGTCTTTCATGTTCTATCTTAGCCGTCCTAATTGCACCCTTACATTTCTTATTGCATTCTTTATAAAGTCTGAATGCTGAGGATGATCCCTCAACCTTGTATTTTTTGAAGGCCTTCTCCTTTGCTTTTATATGCATTTTTACATTGGAGTTAAGCCATCCAGGATTTTTGTTCGCTCTTTTAAATTTATTACCCAATGGGATACATTGGCTAATGCCCTTATTTAATATGCTCTTAAAGCAAACCCATCTCTCCTCCGTATTCTTTGTTCCTAATATTTTATCCCAATTTATGCCTTTTAGCAAGGTTTGTAGTTTAGGGAAGTTGGCTCTTTTGAAATTCAGTGTCTTTGTGTTCCCTTCATGTTTCCTATTTGTGTGATTTATACTGAAACTGATTGACCTGTGATCGCTGTTACCTAAATTGCCCCGTATTTCCACATCTCTGATCAGGTCTGTATTGTTGGTAATCAGTAGATCCAGTAATGTTCTATTTCTAGTTGGTGCGTCTACCATCTGACCCATAAAATTGTCCTGCAAGACATTAAGGAACTGGCGAGCCTTAAATGAATGCGCGGTTCCCTCCGCCCAGTCTATGTCTGGATAATTAAAATCCCCCATTATGATAACACTTCCCATCCTTGCTGCTAATTCAATTTGTGATAGGAGATCCGTCTCCACTTCCTCCCTTAGGTTAGGGGGCCTATAGCATACTCCCAGTATTATTTTCCCCTTAGCTTCATCCCTTTGGAGCTCTACCCATAAGGATTCCACCTCCTCACTAGCTCCCTCAGTGATGTCATCTCTCACATTCACTTGTACATTAATCTTGATATATAGGCATACCCCTCTCCCTTTCTTACCCTCTCTATCCTTGCGGTATAGGGTATACCCTTGAATGTTTGCCAGCCAATCATGAGAGCTTTTGAACCAGGTCTCTAAAATTCCCACAAAATCCAAATCCTCCTTGTACAACAGTATCTCTAGTTCACCCATCTTGTCCGCCATGCTCCTGGCATTGGTGAACATGCCACATAGTTTAGACCGGTCGCATATTGTCTTCCTATTGGGTGTTTCAAGATTGCAACTAGGACTTGCTACTATACTCACCTTGTGTTTTTGTGCTTTGGTTAACCTATCACTAATGCCCCCAATACTACCCTCTGGAATATCTTCCGCGCTGGCTATCACTGTCTCTGGACCCTCCCCCCCATCGCTTAGTTTAAAAACCCCTCTAACTTTTTGGCCATCTTCATTCCCAGCAGATCTGCACCCTCCTCATTTAGGTGCAGTCCGTCCCTTCTATAGAACCGGTTACCGACTGAGAAGTCGGCCCAGTCCTCCAGGAACCCAAACCCCTCCTTACTACACCAGCTCTTCAGCCACTTGTTTACTTCCCTAATCTCCCTCTGCCTTTCTGGTGTGGCTCGATGTACCGGTAGTATTCCTGAGAATACTACCTTGGAGGTCCTTTTCCTCAATTTAGCACCTAAGTCCCTAAAATCGTTCTTTAGGACACTCCATCTGCCTCTGACTTTGTCATTGGTGCCAACGTGCACCATGACAGCCGGGTCTTCCCCAGCCCCTCTCAGTAATCTGTCCACAAGATCCGTGATGTGCCGAACCCGAGCGCCCGGTAGACAACATACTGTTCGGCGCTTGGTTACAGATCTTGGTTACAGATTGCCCTCTCTCAAATGATAGCAAATCTTAATTTTTTTTTTTTTTTCGGGTTTACATCCACTTTAAGAAGATAAATAGGGAAATCATAGAAGTCTTGAAGGGCTACATAGTGGTGGTTTGGTCTGTGAAGGGGGTTTCAGAGGGGGCTATAGACATTTTCCTGCAGAGGAAATGGCAGGGTGGGGGGAAGGGGCAGCTGAATGAGTTAAGATTTAGATAAAAGGAGTGGTAAAAAGGGCAGAAAAAAAAGAGGGAAGTAGAAGAAGAAAAGGGAGAGGGTATAAGAGAAGGAAGACGAAGAAGAGAGAGAAAAGATGAGGGGGGGGGGGAGAGAGAGAGAGAAAAAAAAGAAACAAAAAAATGTGTCATAGAATATTAGAACGCAAAAGTCATCTGATGTTTAAATAGTTAACAAGATGTTGTTGGAAGTAGTAGGCCGTGAATACATTATCCAGGGCTGAGATACTTTTATTTATTTTTTCTGTGTGTATCCGTTGAGATGGTTGTTAGTTTCTTATTTATCTTTATGCCATTTATTCGATTTTTGACTTCGGCGAAGTTCAAGGAGGGAGTCTTCCTAACTCTAGCGATGGTCAACCTGGTGGCCATAAAAATATTTGTAATTAGGGTTCTCTTCACTCTGAAAATATGTCAAAAAGGCTTATAGAGAAGTGCTTCCCATGGATTCCTGCATAGACTGGTATTGAGGGGCGAGCCAATGAGGTTGTATACCCTTATACACAATCTATTAACTCAAGGGCAGGGCCACCAGATGTGTACCATTGAGTCTGATACAGAAAAGCCCTGAAATATGTGGATAGATAAGTGGGCATTTATTTGGCCAAGCCGGGCGGAATATAAAATAATCTACTGTATATAAGACCTTGTAAGAGTTTTCTAATCTTAAAACATTTGTAGAACTTTTGATGATCACTGCCCAGGTCACCTGCCAGTCCTGTAGAGCTGTCCCCAGTTTAGCTTCCTATTCAGTTTAGTAGGTTGCTTGGGTGTGTATTGTGGGGGACATAATAGATGGCACAGATTAAGGAGATAAGGCCCAGAGAGGAGGGGCCGGAAATTGCATAGATTGCCGTACAACGATTGCAGTGATCTTACCCGGAAGTGGGAGAGGGTACCTGGTTTTGACAGGTATCCACTCCAACCCCCCCCCCCCCGGAAAGGTTCTTTCCCTTTAGGGTGGAGCTCTGCTTTAAGAGCTTACCGCAATGGGGTTTTTTTTGCAATATTTACTGTCACATTTTTCATTGTGCGCTAACCACTTCCCGCCCGCACTATAGCCGAAAGACTTAATTGGCGGGAAGGGCGCCAATAGACATCCTCCCGTGCATGAGCTACCTGCGCGACCCCGCTCTGTGATCAGTCAATGGAACTCGACTGATCACAGATCGGAGCCAATCAGCCAATGACAGCTGATCCCGTGATTAAAAACAGAAGATCGGTAATCGGCTTTTTTTCTCCTCGCACTTACAGCACGAGGAGAAAAAAAAAAAAAAGATCACCGGCTTCTGTCAAAGGGACATCAGTCCCGAACAGGGAGAGCCACCGCCGCCTCATCTGTCCCCACCAGTGGCCCCTGCCAGTGCACATCAGTTTTGCCAATCAGTGCCTAAAATCAGTGTCACCTACCAGTGCCCATGAGTGCCACCCATCAATGCCCTTCAGTGCCACCTATCAGTGCAGCCTCATCAGCGCACATCAAAGAAGGAGATCTATTTGTGGACCATCTATTTGGCTTACACACAAAGTACTGTGTGCTGCTGCATGTTTGCTCTATGTCTATTGCATGCAATGAAAGTGTTTCTTCAGGGATCGATCACATTCTATGCGGTGAATTGTATTCTCTGCACAAGAACGCAGATCACTGCTGGGGCACACAGAAACCCATTGTTTTCTATGTGCCTCATTCACATCACACTGCAGCTGTGTGGTGCTGTTAGGCAAAATGCAGACATGCTGCAAGCTTAGTTGTGGCGCATGAACTTTAATGAACTGTAATTTTGTGACACTTTAAAAAAAAAAAAAAAAAAAAAGAGAAGAAAAAAATGTAAACAGTGTAATGACATGAAGTAGCAGCTCGCACCACCCCCTCACCGCCCAGCAAAACAGACACCAGCCTGCATCCATATATACTGCGGGCTGGGATCAATGAGGCCTCAACAGGGTATCATAGGAGTCCTAAGATTTATTGCCCATGAGACACAGTAATGAGCAGAAGTATTCCTAGTAGGGGTAGATGAGGGGTAAGTAGTTTCCCTGAATATTCAATGGAGCTCCAGACCAATAGGGAGTGGGCTAGGATTGGGTTGGTCTTTAAAGGGCATTTCTGTGGGAGTAACCAAGGTAAGGTAGGTATAGAAATAGGGTGGCATTCACTTACAGTGCCGGGAAAAAGTATCCATACCCCTTGAAATTTTCCAAATTTTGTCATGTTACAACCAAAAACATAAATGTATTTTATTTACGATAGACCAACACAAAGTGGCATATAATTGTGAAATGAAAGAAAATGATAAATGGTTTTCAACATTATTTACAAATAAATATGTGAAAAGTGTGGTGTGCATTTGTATTCAGCCTCCTCTACTCTGATACCCCTAACTAAAATCTAGTGGAACCAATTACCGTATTTATCGGCGTATAACACGCACCCCAAGTTTAGGAGGGAATTTTAAGGAAAAAAATGTTTTACGGAAAAAAACTTACATTTAAATGCCCATCAATGCAGCCTTGCACAGCGTCCATCTGCATGCTTGTCCAGTGTCATTTGCAGCCTTGCAGTCATTTGCAGCCTTATCAGTGTCCATTTGCAGCCTTGCAGCTTTGTCAGTGCCCATCTGCAGCTTTGTCTGTGTCCATTTGCAGCCTTGCCCAGGCTGCAGTTAAACTGCAGTGACTTGTCAGTGTCACTGCAGTTTGAAAATGGCGCAGCTGGCGCCGAAATACATAGCCGTGACTTGCGACGGCTCTCGGCCACTTTCGGCTCCACTCGTAGTCCCGCCCGGGATGGGGGTGACTGTGAGCGGAGCGAGCGCCGCCCATATACAGATAGCCAAGTGTACTCGGCTAGGTTCGGCAAGCTCCGCTCACAGTCACGCCCAGTCCTTGTGTCCATCATAGGGCGGGATTGTGAGCGGAGCTAGCCGAAACTCGGCCGGCGATCGCTCCGCTCAAGGTCAGCGGGGGATCGCCGTATAACACGCACTCGCGATTTTCCCCTGATTTTAAGGGGAAAAAAGTGCGTGTTATACCCCGATAAATACGGTACCTTTAGAAGTCACCTAATTAGTAAATAGAGTCCATCTGTGTGTAATTTAATCTCAGTATAAATACAGCTGTTCTGTGAAACCCTCAGAGGTTTGTTAGAGAACCTTAGTGAACAAACAGCATCATAAAAGGCCAAGGAAAACACCAGACAGCTCAGGGATAAAGTTGTGGAGAAGTTTAGAGCAGGGTTAGGTTATAAAAAAAATATCCCAAGCTTTGAACATCTCACGGAGTACTGTTCAATCCATCATCCGAAAATGGAAAGAGTATGGCACAACTGCAAACCTACCAAGACATGGCCATCCACCTAAACTGACAGGCCGGGCAAGGAGAGCATTCATCAGAGAAGCAGCCAAGAGGCCCATGGTAACTCTGGAGGAGCTGCAGAGATCCACAGCTCAGGTGGGAGAATCTGTCCACAGGACAACTATTAGTCGTGCTCTCCACAAATCTGACCTTTATGGAAGAGTGGCAAGAAGAAAGACATTGTTGAAAGAAAGCCAATGGAAGTCCGGATTCCAATTTGCGAGAAGCCATGTGGGGGACACAGCAAACGTGGAAGAAGGTGCTCTGGTCAGATGAGATCAAAATTAAAATGTGGCAGAAAACGAACACTGCACATCACCCTGAAACATGGTGGTGGACCGTGGCAGCATCATGTTGTGGGGATGCTTTTCTTCAGCAGGGACAGGGAAACTGGTCAGAGTTGATGGGAAGATGGATGGAGCCAAATACAGGGCAATCTTAGAAGAAAACCTGTAGAAGTCTGCAAAAGACTTGAGACTGGGGCGGAGGTTCACCTTCCAGCAGGACAACGACCCTAAACATACAGCCCAAGCTACAATGGAATGGTTTAGATCAAAGCATATTCATGCATTAGAATGGCCCAGTCAAAGTCCAGACCTAAATCCAATTGAGAATCTGTGGCAAGACTTGAAAATTGCTGTTCACAGACGCTCTCCATCCAATCTGACAGAGCCTGGACTATTTTGCAAAGAAGAATGGGCACAAACGTCACTCTCTATATGTGCAAAGCTGGTAGAGACATCCCCAAAAGGAGTGTAATTGCAGCGAAAGGTGGCTCTACAAAAGTATTGACTCAGGGAGGCTGAATAAAAAATGCACGCCACACTTTTCACATATTTGTAAAAAATTTGGAAAACCATTTATCATTTTCCTTCCACTTCACAATTATGTGCCACTTTGCCATTTAAGTTTTTAGTTGTAACACGAGTGGAAAATGTCATGGGGTATAAATACTTTATCAAGGCACTGTAGGTCCAAGGTCACTCAAAGGAAACTCCTGGATGAAGTGTAGAAGTGGCAAGGGGGCAATGTAAGGGACTAAGTAATAAGAGTGGAGGTTTGGAACGGAAAGTCCACTGTTCTGTGTTACCACTGCACAATGAACAGTGCTGTCACCCTGTTATGAGGAAATAGAAAGACAACGGATCTACTGGCAGGATCTACAGGTGAAAAAATTATGTTATGGGGAACTCCTATGAAAAAAAAAAAAAGAGACAGTGTTAATGCTAGTAACAGACTGCACCGTATATGTAACTTTTTGTTTTGCCTATAGTTCATTTTAAAGCCTAACTTCAGCTTTGCTATCACTTTAAATAGTTTGTTTGGGCCAGGAAAAAGTTCCTTCACCAACCACTTCAGCCCCGGAAGTTTTTATCCCCTTCCTGACCAGAGTACTTTTTCGATTCGGCACTGCGTCGCTTTAACTGACAATTGCGCGGTCGTGCGACGTTACACCAAAACAAACTTGACTTCCTTTTTTTTCCCCACAAATAGAGCTTTTTTTTTTGCTGGTATTTGATCATCTCTGTGGTTTTTATTTTTTTTTTTCCTCAGTTTAGGCCGATATGTATTCTTCGACATATTTTTGGTAATAAAATAAAATGCAATAAGCGTTTATTGATTGGTTTGCGCAAAAGTTATAGCGTCTACAAAATAGGGGATAGATTTATGGCATTTTTATTATTAATTTTTTTTATTAGTAATGGCGGCGATCTGCGATTTTTATCGTGACTGCAACATTGCGGCAGACACATCGAACACTTTTGACATGATTTTAGGACCATTGTTATTTATATAGCGATCAGTGCTATAAAAAATGCACCGATTACTGTGTAAATGACACTGGCAGGGAAGGGGTTAAACACTAGGGGGCGATCAAGGGGTTAAATGTGTCCTAGGGAGTGATTCTAACTGTAGGGGGGATGGGCTCACTACAACATGACAGATCACTGCTCTCGATGACAGGGAGCAGTAGATCTCTGTCATGTTGCTAGGCAGAACGGTCTGCCGCTCCATGACACGATCGCAGGACACCAGCAGACAGAGCAATACGTGGCGGGCGCGCATGCCCACTAGCCCCACAAATTAAAGGCCATTTGCCCACCGCTGCCATTGTGCCGACATATATATATCAGCGTGCGGTGGTCGGCAAGTGGTTAAGAAATGCAGCTGCTGTTGGTGCTTTACAAACTGCATGTAGCATAAGCTACCTACCTACAGTATATAGCACTGTATTCTGGTAGCAGTACGGGGGCATCCTGTCCTATTCACCTAACAAAACTGAGTCGGGCTGAGCGTTGCTTGTCGATTCACAGCAAGACTTGTATTTTTATGAGTGAATACAAGGCTTCCTGCGATTGGCTGCGGTGGAGAGGTAGAGGGATGATGTCATAATCACCACCCTAGCCAATGTCAGGAGCTTGTTGCTCACTCCAACGCACGCGGCAATACCTCACATGTGTGGTTTGAACGGCGTTTACATATGTGGGCGGGACTTGTGTGTTCTCCTCTGTTCGCGAGCTACCGGGGTGCTTTAATTTTTTTTTTCTTTTTATTGCTTATTCTACTTTATTTTTTTTTTATTTTTACAGTTTCTCTTTTAATTTATTTATTTTGTATCAATTTTATTCCATTACAAGGAATATAGACATCCCTTGTAATAAGAATGGTGGGTGACAGGTCCTCTTTATGGAGAGATGTGGGGTCAATAAGACCCCACATCTCACCTCTAGGCTGGAAAGCATGAGATAAAAAATTAATAATGCACGATCCCGTGCTTTCCAGCCGCGATCGCGGCTTGGTTTACAAGCGCGGCCCAGACGTGATGTCATAACGTTCGACGGTCATCTGGTTCCTGGAAATCTCTATGATCGTGATCCGGCAGTGGCCAATTCTCTCTCCGATGGCACGGGAGAAGCACCGGAGGACGGCGAGAGGGGGGGGTGTCCCCTCCTGTCGTCTGTAAGAACGATCTAGCGGCTGAACTGCCGATATGATCGTTCTTACGGTGCACAGAATCGCCGGCTGAAAAAGAGGATATCTGACTGAAAGTCAAGGACGTCATATGACGGCCTTGGGCTGGAAGTGGTTAAGCCAGCCAAGCCTGCAGTCTCATGCTTCTGAGAGCATTTGTTACATGTGCTTCCACCTCCCTGTTTGTCTGCCCTGCTTTGCAGTTTGGATTCCCCTGTTTATGGCCTTAGATTGGAACTTGGACTATTCTCTGAACTTTGCCTGCCTTTTGACTACAGTGTGGACCCTGACTATTCTGATTCTTGCCTGCCTTGTACCTGGACTATCAATATACCACTCTGCCTGTCTGCCAACCGCAAGCACCTGTTTGCTGTGCTCTGTTCAATTACCTGTTTACTGAGCTCAGGTCTGAACCTGCCCCGGGGTGGTGGCCAGGCACTATAACATTGTGTAAAAGACCGTGGGGGCAACCGAGTACCGGTAGTCCTTCTTGCCTTATGGGAAAGGGGGCTGCTAAAGTTGAAGAACGCAGAAGCCAGCTATAGTGCCTGACCACCTGTGTTGGAGTAGGCATGACAGCCAATTAGAGGAAGCCTTGTATTTATTCTTAAAAATACAAGACTTCTTGTGAATGGCTGAGCAGTGCTCAGTATGATTTAATTTTGTGCAAGGATTGGGGCAGGAAGTCCCCAAACCGCTGCCGAAACACAGTGCTGTAGATCGTATATAGCTGATGCTACATACAGTTTACACAACAATAACAGCAACTGCATTTCTTAGTGAAGGAAATAGCTTAGGCCAGTTGGACCCAAAAAACAATTTAAACTGATAGCAAAGCTGGAGTTAAATTTTAAAGAAGTCCAAGAATGCAAGATCTGTGGACAGGGGCAAAGCGAGTTACCTGATGTGCTTTGCTTCTGTTCCCCTGATCCAGAGAACTTAATCTGCAGATAGATATAAGGTCTTGGCATGCTTCTGCTCATGGCTAGCATGTTGGTGAGGGCAATACATATTTCTATGTGGCTGTCTCTGTCAACTGGCTCAATGCAAAACAAGCATTCTATTATAATGTATGCAAGCAAAGATTTCACTTACAGACAACATCCAGGGACAGTCTTCCACTGGTCTTTTCATTGACCACGTTCCTCACGGTGCAGGTGTACCAGCCGGTGTGTGCTCTGGTGACTGGTGATAGGACAAACATGTTGTCTGCGCCCTCCTGAACTTTAGATGTTCCCTCAAAAACAGTGTATCTCTGCCAGATGTATGTAACAGGCCTTGTTCCAACCTCAACCGTACACGTCATATGAACTTCTGTTCCTTCTATCGGTTTCTCTTTATCGATTGTGAAAGTAGGGGTTACAACTGGCACTGAAAACCAAACAAAGCGCAAAATTAAAAACTTTAAATAAATAATATTTCCACAGTCTCTTATTTCATTCAAGCTCAGGGGTGGACAAAATAATACAAAAAATAATACAAGATTCAGCAGCCAGTTTCCTATAGAAGGCAGTACCCCCCCCCCCCCCCCTCCAGGCAGCCAGAAAACGTTTCCAATCATGTGACTGGTCTCTCCAACTGCAGCCCCCCTGCTCCAAATTAATTTTAACATGGCTTTGCTTACTTAAGAGCCCTAAAATAAGTGAAGCACTAAACAAATTTGTTAAGCACAGCACTTTTTTTTTTTTTTATTATAAATAGGGTTGCACCGATACCACTTTTTTAAGACAGAGTACAAGTAACGATACTTTTTTCAAGTACTCGCCGATATCGATTACCGGTATTTTTTTTTTAATATCATGTGACAGTGGCACTAATATGCAGCACTGATAAGGTGTGGACTGTGTCAGTAGTTTTTTTATATTTTTTTACAATTTTATTTTTTATAATTTGGTTACATTTTTGTTATTATTTTTTACAATTTATATATATATATATTTTATCTATTTTTTACATTGCTTTCTTTTGGAGGGGGTGTCAGTGGTTTTATTATTTTATGTTTTATTACTTTTATCATTTTAGTATTTACTTAGTTATTACAATTTTTACTTTTTTACAGTTTTTTTAAATCAACGCGACGTCTCCCCTTCGGGACAGGGACCGATGGACACAAATTCCCCAGTCCCTTTCTCAGCAGCCTCAGCTGCACTGAAGATGAATGGACAGCAGACAGAGGCTTTTGTTCATTCATAAACTGAAGCATCGTAAACACACTCTATGATTGACAGCTGCTCCCCTTTCCTGGCCCTGACCTCACCCATGCTCCTGGTAGCAGCTTGTAAAGCCAGGAGTGTTCTGCAAAGACTGTTTACATGTGAGATTAGGCTTTTGGAGACTCAAAAAAAGCATTTGGGATAAATGGCCATTTTGGAAAAATTCAACATCGCAAACAATGGCATTTTCACAAAACAAAGAACTCCACCTGAGTCAATACAGGTAAAGGAGAGATTTGGCACACCAAGAAAGGAAACCAAATCTAATTATGTAATAAACAGCCCTTTAAAATAGTCCTTAAAGCGGGGTTCCACTCAAATTTTCAACTTAATCTTACCCCCTTCAGTTAATTGCATAGATGTTCAAATGCCCCTAGCAAATTTTTTTTATCGCTGTAATTACCTTTATATTGTACTTTATTGTGGCACTTCCTGTCTCTCCCTCCCGTGGGAGTAGGCGTGTTTATTGACTTTCAAGATTCAGTGCGGAACGCCGCCCTGCTAAAATCTCGAGAGATCTTGGAACCGAGTGACGCCGGTCACGTGATGAGGGCGTGTCTGTTATCTTTGTTGTTTTGTATATGTTTGGTTGCCATCACAACAGGGCGGGAACTTCCGATGCCGCCGCCCGTTGTGATGGCAACCCGGAATTTTACGGCGCTGCTCGCTGTAAACAATGAGCATGTGCCGGGACGAGCAGTGAATGCTGGGAGCTCAGCATTCACCGCATCCTGGAAATCAATGCTTGTAGGCTTCACATGCCCGCAAGCAAGATGGAAACGGCCAGCATCACATTTTATAAGTTTTTCTTTAGTACAAAAACAGACAGAGGCGGAAATATTACACCCAAACTGTGAGTATTATTTTGGGATTAGCAAAGTGTCTCAATGACCTAAAAAAAAAAAAAAAAAAAAAATGATTGGTCGCCGGACTCCCGCTTTAATTTAAAATGTTACTAAACCCACACCAGTAAAATCAGTCTGTATATGCAGTAAAGCATCTTTGTTATACTCACTGTGGAACCTAAGAGGTTAATCATCTGCATTGCATAAAAAGGCTATTTTGAACCTGTTTTCTCTTAACCTCCCCTTCTTCCACTGTCCCCAATCTATCTGCTCAGAGAACAGAGCCTTGGGGACAAGCTGCACATGCGCAGTTTGGTGTGTATTGCTAGAGTTTTTTCCTTTTTTTTCTCGGAAGGGTGCATGTGATCAGCACAGGGCCAATCAGCACTATCCAGACAGAGGGTCAGGGGTCCAGCTGCTTTATAGGACAAATAAGGGGGGGAAGAAAACGTCACCTGTAAGCTTTAACCAGACACCAATAGAAGTCACAAGACTAATATATATTGCTGATGAGAAAGGGTATCTAGAAGTTTAGATTTACTAAAATATTTGCATTTCTATGTTCTGTGTGCCATGGGAGAGCAGATATACCGAATGCAGTGTCCTGGGTTTAGTAACACTTTAAGTCCAAAAAAGGCTAGTCCAACACTGTAAGCCCAGTGGCTGCTTGCTCCAAGAGCTAAAAGCAACTCTGCACATGAAAAAACAGAAAAAAAAGCAGCGCCATTTGAGTGCAGTATTGGACATGCAACTATTTTTTGGTTATCATCCTGATGAAGGAGCTCGAAAGTCATGTTGGAAGATCAACCTTCTTCCTATCGACAACTTTCTCGCAGAGTGCAGCAGATTTTCCTCAAGAATTTGATGGTATTTTGCCCTGTCCATTTTTCTTCTATTCTGACAAGTGTCCCAGTCCCTGCTGCAGAGAATGAGGCATGGATGGATGCAAAATACTGTCAAATTCTTCAAGAAAATCTGCTGCCCCCTGCCAGAAAGTTGTCAATAGGAAGGTTTACCTTGTAACATGACAATGACCCAAAGCACACAGCAAAAATGACCACACAGTGGTTGAAGGAGAAAAAGGATGAATGTCCTTGCATGGCCTAGTCAGAGCCCAGACTTAAACTCCATCGAAAATCTGTGGAATGATTTGAAGACTGCAGTCTACAAATGGTCACCATCAAATCTGAACTTGAGCAGTTCTACAAAGAAGAGTGGGAAAATATTGCAAAGTCTAGATGTGCAAAGTTAGTAAGTTAGTAGAGACATATCCCAACAGACTAAAGGCTGGAATTAAAGAAAAAGGTGGTCCAACAAAATACTGACATAAAGGGGGTGGGGGTGGGGGGGGATCCTTTTTTCCAAATCAGTGATTCTGTTTTTAAATACATTTTTCCTGACATGTTGGTGTTTTATCTTTCACTTGGATGTTATAAGTTGCACTTATAAACATAGCTGGATAAAACAAACTGTGTGTCTTCATTTCACGCTGCAAATCTCTCCCTGTGCTTGGGTGGGTTTCCTCCGGGTACTCCGGTTTCCTCCCACACTCCAAAGACATGCTGGTAGGTTAATTGGATCCTGTCTAAATTGTCCCTAGTATATGAATGTTAGTTAGGGACCTTAGATTGTAAGCTCCTTGAGGGTAGGGACTGATGTGAATGTACAATGTATATGTAAAGCGCTGCGTAAATTGATGGCGCTATACAAGTACCTAAAATAAAAAAAATAAAAAAAGCAATAAAATGTGATTATTTTAAAGAGGGGTGATTCTTTTCTATACCCACTGTACCTTTGCCATTTGTTTTGCTGACCTGTTAAATGGCTGTCACCAGAACAGAGTTTGAGAGGATATCCTCCAGTGGAAACACAGATAGCCATAAACACCTGACATCAGCCTTTGATTATACAGAATCACTATAATTGGAAACAAAGTTTTCCTTACCTAGGACTACAAGGTCAATGTAGACTGCAGGCAAGCCTCCTTTATAAACCACACAAGTGAACTGCCCCTCAGCCTGCAGAGTCAGTTTGTCAATGACCAGGGTGCTGTCTATCAGGCCGACGACTCCCAGCTGTGCAGCGTCCTCACTAATCAAATCTCCCCAAGCAATGAAGACAGAACGATTAGTTCCCAGCGCAATAAAGGACCAGACGAAAGTGACAGAAGAATTAATTTCCAAACATCTGAGTTCCACAGATTGGTCCAGTACTCCATAGAGTGTCTGTGTGACCGGGTGCGTATTCAAGTTCAGGCCTGGAAGAAAGAACAAAGAATTTCTGTAAATGCTCAGGGCTCAGTTCTGGTCTCACACAGTCCATGCTACTGCTCCAAGACAGAGGAAACCTGACCTATATCTGTGAAATAAGACAAATATTTGTGTAAGATCTGTCCCCCACACACTTTACAAATGAGACAATTTGACTTATGTACACATAATAAAAGTGCTGATGCATCCTTAACCACTTCAATACAGGGCACTTATACACCCTTCCTGCCCAGACCTGGTGGGGCAGGTGACAGGTACTCTTCATTTGGGGGGGAGATCAGTGTACTGTACGTTTTCCTCTAGGTCTCCTCCTCACACACAGAGGAGGAGAACCCGGAAACGGCGCTACATCTGTTTGTTGACATGTGTGACCGGCTGTGATTGGACACAGCCGGTCACGTGGTTAAGAGCCAATTTCATTGGCTATTTACCCTGATCGGGGATGGGCTGTGTCCGAGGGACCCGCCTCATCCCGATCGCCATGCTGCACGCCCCCAGGGGCACATACGCACGGC